>NW_019943844.1:41043-144662 GCF_002910315.2 Salvelinus sp. IW2-2015
GGATCGACCCGCCACATTCCACTGAAAAGGCAGCGCGGCGAAATTCAAAAAATAATCCCGATCGGTTTGATGTGCTTTCACACATTAACAAGTCCAATCAGCAAGATGAAAGATAAACATCTTGTGACTCCGCCCAACATGTCGATTTGTTTGAAATGTTTACAGGCGAAACACCACGCTATATTTATGTTAGCTTTCACCACCGAAGATACAAAAAACACAGACATTTCTTATCTAAGCACAGGTGCTTGCACAAAACCAACCAAGAGCTAGAGCCAAAACCAACCAAACTAGACGCAGAAACAACTTCATCAGATGACGGTCTTATAACATGTTATAACAATAAATTAGTGTTTGTTCAAAATGTGCATATTTCAGGTATATAATCATAGTTTTAACATTGCAAGTACAATACAAATAGCACCGAAGGCAGCTAGAAAAATTAAAAACACCAACGATGAAAATCTAAATACTCATCTAAAACATTTAAAAATCATGTGTAACAGCAATGAAAGACAATCTACTAATTTGATTTATAAAGAATCTGTGACAAGCCAATATTTCAGATTTTTTAAGTGCTTTTACCAGCGAAAACACAATATAGCATATATTAGCGTTACCAATAGCAAAGAACCAACAACCCCTTTATCAGCAGCAAAAGTTAGTCTGCAACAAAAAACAGCAAAAGATGCATATAATTTTTCCACTACCTGCACAAGCTTCATCAGATGAGCAGTCCTATAGACAATCCAGGGGTTTTATACAATACACTTATGTTTGTTCGAAACTGGTGCATAGTTTAGAGCTAGAAATCCGTGGTGAGTACATATGTGAAAAGACGTAGCAACTTTTTTCCAGAATCGCGGATATATTTCTGACCTCACCTATTCTGACCAAATATACTCATCATAAAGCTTTAGCTAAAAAATCAGTGTTGTACAGCAAATGAAGTAAGATATGATGTCATAATACACCCCTCTGATAATCAAGTGATATTTAGAATGTCTGAGTAGTTCTATCTGATGTCATAATACACCCCTCTGATAGTGATACATTTGCTCCATTGTTTCCATGTCAGTTGGTTTCCCACTCTGATGATTTATATCTAACAGAGGGGCTTTAAAGGAATAGCATGGTGACATCTTAGTGGGGCTTGAAATAAATAGGATTATTAATCATAAACTCCTACAGATACAATACACTGCAGCTTTGACATCAAGAAGAGAATGGGCTGATGGGTGGTGGTGCTACTCTATAGGTAAGGCTGTTCAATATGAATGTTCAATACACACAATAGGTTGATCAGTAGCCAGTTAGCTAGCTGCTACAGTCCAATATGAATGTTCAATACACACAATAGGTTGAGCAGTAGCCAGTTAGCTAGCTGCTATGTCTTTAGCAACACAGCTCGCTAACACAGCTCGCTCTCGCTGACAACAAAGTCAAAATGCCCTCCAGGCCTGGTGGTGACAGCAGCACTACAACCACTGTTTACCGGAGCTTCCTGAGGGATAATAATTAGGCTGGAGTTTAGAGACAGCAGCCTACCACCCTGCATCCCACTGCTGGCTGGCTTCTCCAACTAAGCAGGTTGGTCCTGGTTGATCCCTGGATGGGAGAGCAGATTCTGCTGTGGTGTTTGAGGGCCAGTAGGAGGCACCCTTTCCTCTGGTCTAAAGAAATATCCCGGGCAGTGATTGGTTGACATTGCCCTGTGAAGTTTGCTGTCTTTTGGATGTTAATAAACATGTGTCATGACTCTCTGTGGTCACTAAAGATCCCATTGTGCTTATTGTAAGAGTAGGGGTGTTAGCCCTGGTGTCCTGGCTTAGTTCCCAATCTGAACATCACTGTCACCTAATCATCCCCAGCTTACAATTGGCTCATTCAACCCCTCTCCCCTGTAACTATTCCCCAGGTATTTTCTGTAAATGAGACTGTTCTCAGTTGAGTTACCAGCTTAAATANCTAGATCGGATTCTATCTCTTAGATAAAGATTGCTGTTGAAAAGAACAAGATGTACTTGTCTTGCTGGTGTTATTTACCACATGACAAGCAGATCGTTTCCATAGGAGACAGTTATAATCTTAAACAGACAACATAAACTCAGTAAATGATTGATTACCATCTTGAGGATTTAGCTAGTCACAGACAAGGCTGTGCCTCCCAACTCAAATCATAGCTTACATTTCAGAAATGGATTTCTCAATGGGATGTAGCCTATACAGTTGAAGTCAGAAGTTTACATACACTTAGGTTGGAGTCATTAAAATTAGTTTTTCAACCACTACACAAATTTCTTGTTAAAAAACTATAGTTTTGGCAAGTCGGTTAGGACATCTACTTTGTGCATGACACAAGTAATTTTTCCAACAATTGTTTACAGACAGATTATTTCACTTATAATTCACTGTATCACAATTCCAGTGGGTCAGAAGTTTACATACACTAAGTTGACTGTGCCTTTAAACAGCTTGGAAAATTCCAGAAAATGATGTCATGGCTTTCGAAGCTTCTGATAGGCTAATTGACATAATTTGAGTCAATTGGAAGTGTACCTTTGGATGTATTTCAAGGCCTACCTTCAAACTCAGTGCCTCTTTGCTTGACATCATGGGAAAATAAAAACAAATCAGCCAAGACCACAAGTCTGGTTCATCCTTGGGAGCAATTTCCAAATGCCTGAAGGTACCACATTCATCTGTACAAACAGTACTATGCAAGTATAAACACTATGGGACCACGCAGCCGTCATACCYCTCAGGAAGGTGCGAAAAGTGCAAATCAATCCCAGAACAGCAGCAAAGGACCTTGTGAAGATGCTGGAGGAAACGGGTATAAAAGTATCTATATCCACAGTAGAACGAGTCCTATATCGACATAACCTGAAAGGCCGCTCAGAAAGGAAGAAGCCACTGCTCCAAAACCGCCATAAAAAGCCAGACGGCGGTTTGCAACTGCACGTGGGGACAAAGATTGTACTTTTTGGAGAAATGTCCTCTGGTCTGATGAAACAAAAATAGAAATGTTTGGCTATAATGACCATTGTTATGTTTGGAGGGGAAATGGGGAGGCTTGCAAGCCGAAGAACACCATCCCAACCGTGAAGCATAGGGTGGCAGCATTATGTTGTGGGGGTGCTTTGCTGCAGGAGGGACAGGTGCACTTCACAAAATAGATGGCATCATGAGAATGGAAAATGATGTGGATATATTGAAGCAACAAATGGGTCTTCCAAGTGGACAATGACCCCAAGCATACTTCCAAAGTTGTAGCAAATGGCTTAAGGACAACAAAGTCAAGGTATTGGAGTGGCCATCACAAAGCCCTGACCTCAATCCTATAGAACATTTTGCACAGAACTGAAAAAGTGTGTGCGAGCAAGGAGGCCTACAAACCTGACTCAGTTCCACCAGCTCTGTCAGGAGGAATGGGCCAAAATTCACCCAACTTATTGTGGGAAGCTTGTGGAAGGCTACCCTAAACGTTTGACCCAAGTTAAACAATTTGAAGGCAATGCTACCAAATACTAATTGAGTGTATGTAAACTTCTGACCCATTGGGAATGTGATGAAAGAAATAAAAGCTGAAATAAATCATTCTCTACTATTTTTCTGACATTTCACATTCTTAAAATAAAGTGGTGATCCTAACTGACCTAAAACAGGGAATTTTTACTAGGATTCAATGTCAGGAATTGTGAAAAACTGAGTTTAAATGTATTTGGCTAAGGTGTATGTAAACTTCCGACTTCAACTGTACCTAGTATGTCTATGTTGAACGGGTGTTTTTGTTAACCTCAAAAACATGATTCTTATGTATTTGTGACCGGAACAAATGTAATATGTCAGGAATTTAATCTTATGAGCATGTATCAATCAATTATGCCATGTTTGACTGCTTGGGGCTGTTTGGTCCACAGTACCCCTGCCGCTTGATATGAATTAGTCATGTCTGAGTAATTCAAGGCCTCTGTGTTCTCTTGTCTGCTAATTTTGGGCCCTGTTCAAATACTTTGATGCAGCCCATCCTCCCTTAATTTTTTTATTTAACCTTTACTCCTTCCTCTTAGTAATCCCTGATATCACAAGACTTGATAGGTGAAGGCTATGTGATATAATCCTTGCTGATGCAGTGTTGCTAATCAGTTAGTTTATCAGTGATTACTTTAAGGAAGGAAAATATTTCATTTCAAACGGGGCCTTGGTCCCTAGACTGAAGCTGTCCATCCCTGGTCATGCAAGGTAAATTGACAGGATATACACCAAGCTTCCTTCTATCTATGGCCCGAGGATAAAACATTTCACAAGACTGGATGGTGGTTCTCGGGCTGGTGTCAGTGCATTATGACAAATAATTACAAAACTATTCACTCTCAATTTTAAGTGACTCGCTGTGACAATTGAAACCTGATGTACTGCTCAGTGTCTGTGACCAGGGTCCTACAACCGGGATTTTGGGAAAACTTTCAATAAATTCCCTGGTTAACTGAATTTTTCAGCCCAAGGTGTGACCCCTTGCTAATGCCAGTAAAATGTATTGTCTATAGATGGATTGGCCTGTAATAAACGTGTAATTATTACTAAAATGAAAATATATACATATAATGTACAGTTCATAGTTATATATTGTTTTTAAAATGTTTTTTCCTTAAAATAATAAATGTATCTTGTAAACTTGTCTATCTCTACAAAATGTTATTTTTCTTGCATCGACCCCCAGCCCCCCCTCCCCAGGAGTACCCAACATGTTTTTGTTGTTTACGGAAAGACTCGGCGTATCTGTTTAGTACATGTGGCATTGATTTGCTTTAACAGAGGAAAAATAACCCTACCGACAACATTCTTAGCATATTTATCTGGAAGACCATTGTTTGAAACGTGACCTAATAACAAAGTCTAGCCCTAGTGCCTGTCCGCTGATTTAATAAGTGTCAGTTCGCTGATAAACAAGGAAGCTGATGCCTCAGAACCTTTTCCTCCATCCCCCTCTCTCCCTCTCCTCTGACTAATCTACCCCTGCCACAGTGTCTTGTTATTGCCACCCCCTTGCTCCTCCTCCTCTTCCCATGGCCTCCCTCCTTCCTCTCTTCTTTGAAGTAGGCTCTCCTTCCTTTTGATATCTGATCCCTCAACCAGCCTGAAACTCATATGTCTGTCTTTGTTGTATCTCAGAGAGCCTGATCGAATACATTGAAATGCTACCTTCCTTAGGTACTTGTCACTGAATTGACAAGGTTGGATTGCAAACACGTGACAGGGAGGGAACCTTGCCTTCTCACAATACGATCATTTCTGGATCACCTGAAGAAAGGGAGGAGAAAGGATGTGTTTACCCTTTCTGGACACTCATACATGGTGGGGGTCTTTATAAAGACCAATGTCTCATCCTTTTGTGTTGGACATTTGTCAGGCAAAAACCTATATTGGCATATGTTTTCCCTAGGTCCAAATTGTATTAGGAGTTARTTGACACTCCAGAGTWCATTACATAATCATGTAGCTGCCCATGTGATCTGCAGGTCTGCCCTGTGAGAGGTCACATCTCCTGACCTTTTCTCAGTGATGATAAGGAAGTAAGTGCTGAACATTGTCCCTCACCTAATCATTAAAGGGCTAGTGCAGTCAAAAACTAGTTTTTTTGGTGTTTTACATATATTTCCAAGCTGAAGTTGGAATAATACTGTCAAAATTTGGATAATGCCCTTTTAGTGAAAGAGCTGTTTGAAAATACTGCAAAAAAATTCAGCCTGTTTTGGTGGGATGGAGCTTTGGCCTTTCCATGGTGACGTCACCATGTGGTAAATTAGTTAATAGACAAATCAAAATCAAACGTTATTTGTCACATGCGCCAAATACGACAAGTGTAAACCTTACTGTGAAATGCTTACTTACAAGCCCTTAACCAACAGTGTAGTTCAAGAAAGAATTAAGAAAATATTTACCAAATAAACTAAAGTAAAAAATAAAAAGTAACACAAAATAACAAAAACAAGGCTATATACAGGGGGTACCGGTACTGAGTCTATGTGCGGGGGTACAGGTTAGTTGAGGTAATTTGTACATGTAGGGAGGGGTGAAGTGACTATTCATAGATAATAAACAGCAAGAAGCAACAATGTACAAAACAAATGGAGGGGGTCAGAACTTTTTGAGGATCTGGGGACCCATGCCATATCTTTTCAGTCTCGTGAGGGGGAAAAGGTGTTGTCGTGCCCTCTTCACAACTGTCTTGGTGTGTTTGGACCATGATAGTTTGTTGGTGATGTGGACACCAAGGAACTTGAAACTCTCGACCCGCTCCACTACAGCCCCGTCGATGTTAATGGGGGCCTATTTGGCCCGCCTTTTCCTGTAGTCCACGATCAGCTCCTTTGTCTTGCTCACATTGAGGGAGAGGTTGTTGTCCTGGCACCACACTGCCAGGTCTCTGACCTCCTTATAGGCTGTCTCAWCGTTGTCGGTGATCAGGCCTACCACTGTTGTGTCYTCAGCAAACTTAATGATGGTGTTGGAGTRGTGCTTGGCCAKGCAGTCGTGGGTGAACAGGGAGTACAGYAGGGGACTAAGTACACACCCRTYAYGGGCCCCAGTGTTGAGGATCAGTGTGGCAGAGGGAGATGTTTAGTCCCAGGGTCCTTAGCTTAGTGATGAGCTTTGTGGGCACTATGGTGTTGAACACTGAGCTGTAGTCAATGAACAGCATTCTCAAATAGGTGTTCCTTTTGTCCAGGTGGGAAAGGGCATTGTGGAGTGCAATTGGGGCAGTATGCGAATTGGAGTAGGTCTTGGGTATCCGGGAGGATGCTGTTGTTGTGAGCTATGACAAGCCTTTAAACACTTCATGGCTACCAATGTGGGTGCTACGGGTTGTAATCATTTAGGCAGGTTACCTTCGCTTCCTGGGCAGGGGCTATGGTGGTCTGCTTGAAACATGTAGGTATTACAGACTTGGTCAGGAGAGGTTGAAAATGTCAGTGAAGACACTTGCCAGTTGGTCTGTGCATGCTTTGAGTACACGTCCTCGTAATCCGTCTGGTCCCGTGGCTTTGTGAATGTTGACCTGCTTAAAGGTCTTGCTCACATTGGCTATCGAGAGCGTTATCATACAGTCATCCAGAACAGTGGTGCTCTCGTGCTTGCTTCAGTGTTGCTTGCCTCGAAGTGAGCATAAAAGGCATTTAGCTCGTCTGGTAGTCTTGCGTCACTGGCAGCTCGCGTCTGCGTTTACCTTTGTAGTCCGTAATAGTTTCAAGTCCTCCACATCCGACGAGCGTCAGAGCCGGTGTAGTAGGATTCAATCTTAACAAGAAAGAATCAATAAGAAAGAGAGTTCCAAACTTTTTGCCAATAACAGCAGTTTTTAAAAAACTCCACCCCACTCAGACCACTCCCAGACAGTCCAAGCAAAATTCTTGTTTGTGAAATGACTCTTTGCTAAAAAGTTATTTTAGTTGTTTTCAATTAAAATTATCAAAATAATTCCAAATCAAATTTATTTGTCACATACACATGGTTAGCAGATGTTAATGCGAGTGTGCGAAATGCTTGTGCTTCTGTTCCGACAATGCAGTAATAACCAACAAGTAATCTAACCTAACAATTCCACAACTACTACCTTATACACACAAGTGTAAAGGGATAAAGAATCATAAAGATATATGAATGTGATTGGTACAGAACGCATAGCAAGATGCAGTAGATGGTATAGAGTACAGTATATACATATGAGATGAGTAATGTAGGGTATATAACATAAAGTGGCATTTAAAGTGGCTATGATACATGTATTACATAAAGATGGCAAGACGCAGTAGATGATATAGAGTACAGATATATCATATACATATGAGATGAGTAATGTAGGGTATGTAAACATTATATTAAGTGGCATTGTTTAAAGTGGCTAGTGGATACATTTTTACATAATTTCCATCAGATTCCCATTATTAAAGTGGCTGGAGTTGAGTCAGTATGTTGGCAGCGGCCACTAAAAGTTAGTGGTGGCTGTTTAACACTCTGATGGCCTCGAGAATAGAAGCTGTTTTTCAGTCTCTCGGTCCCTGCTTTGATGCACCTGTACTGACCTCACCTTCTGGATGATAGCGGGTGAACAGGCAGTGGCTCGGGTGGTTGTTGTCCTTGATGATCTTTATGGCCTTCCTGTGACATCGGGTGGTGTAGGTGTCCTGGAGGCAGGTAGTTTGCCCCGGTGATGCGTTGTGCAGACCTCACTACCCTCTGGAGAGCCTTACGGTTGTGGGCGGAGCAGTTGCCGTACCAGGCGGTGATACAGCCGACAGATGCTCTAGATTGTGCATCTGTAGAAGTTTGTGAGTGCTTTTGTGACAAGCCGAATTCTTTCAGCCTCCTGAGGTTGAAGAAGCGCCGCTGCGCCTTCTTCACAAACGCTGTCTGTGTGGGTGGACCAATTCAGTTTGTTCCGTGATGTGTTCACCGAGGAACTTAAAACTTTCCACCTTCTCCACTACTGTCCCGTCGATGTGGATAGGGGGGTGCTCCCTCTGCTGTTTCCTGAAGTCCACAATCATCTCCTTTGTTTTGTTGACGTTGAGTGTGAGGTTATTTTCCTGACACCACACTCCAAGGGCCCTCACCTCCTCCTGTAGGCCGTCTCGTCGTTGTTGATAATCAAGCCTACCACATGTAGTGTCGTCCGCAAACTTGATGATTAAGTAAACTTGATGATCACAGTAAAGGTACTTAATATACTAATCTCATATGTATATACTGTATTCTATTCTACTGTATTTTAGTCAATGCCACTCCACATTGCTCATCAAATATTATATATTTCTTAATTCATTATTTTACTTTAGATTTGTGTGTATTGTTGAGATTGTTAGATACTACTGCACTGTTGAGCTGGCACGCCGACTCCAATAAAATCTGCTACAAATGTGTATGTGACCAATAAAATTTGATTTGATTTAAATTATTACCCAGGAATGATTTGATATTGAGAATAACGGCTGCTTGAACCTTTAATAAAAACATACAGTAACCCTTTTCCAGGCAGTTATGGGAAAGAAACCAAGTTCTACTATATTGGCCAAAACAACCTCAGATGTTGTGTACAATGAAAGTGGCTTGTTATCGTGTCTTTGGTTGTGTGGCTTCTTTCTGGGTTCAAAAGTTCCTTACAAAATGGCGAAAGTGAGGACGTGTTTATTTATAACAAAAAGTTTGCGTCACTTCCTGTACCACCACCTCCTTTGTCTGTGCCCCAGGTTTCGGTACGCAAGGCTGGTTATTTATTTATTTCCTTTTTATTTGGAGGATATATTTTCATATATATCCATTACTTTTTCATTTATTGAATGACAGTCGACTCTGAAATATTTATGCCTAAAAGCAAAGCGCCAAAAATGGATGACCTGGACTACAGTAAGTATTTCTACGCTAACGCTTCGCTTATAACACACTCAGCTAGCCAGCTAGTTATAACAGCAGGTATTTCACTACACAATTAGAGCATAGTTGTCACTAAACAATATTAACGTTGTCTGCATTATAATGTACTGCATGGTTGTCATCTTTGTTTGTTATACAATGTTTCTCATATGAGAGTCCCATACAACCGCAGTCAACGTAAACTAATAAAACAGTACTGGCTACCGTTAGCTCGCTAGTTAGCAAACTAGCTAACTCTTTTTAGGCTTACTGGGTAACTAGTTGTAGTTAACTATTTGTAGTTTGACCACTCATCCAAATAGCTAGCTAACGTTATTCATTACGTATTAGTTACTATTTCATGTTAAACCTACCCACTGTCCGTCAATAATCAAAACATTGAATAACTTAGCTAGTTCGTTAGTTATTCACCTCATTCTGAGGGGCGGGGTAACGGGGTTGTTGTTGACTTGCAGATGTCATTTAGCATCCTAAACACATGAACCTGATCGCGGCCTGGTCACTCTACCGAGGTAGTACTGTGGTTTGCAGCAATACTGTCGCCTCTATTTTTGAACTCCAGTCCAGGCTGGGGACCCAAAGGACAGCACATCGTTGTTCCAGCACTAACACACCTGACCTGATACAACTAATTAGATAGTGGCTTGATAATTAGTCTAAACAGGTGTGTTAGTGCTGTGTTAGYAAAAAAATCTATCCTCTGAGCGAAGAAGCTACAAAAATCAGCGCAGCACTGATAACACACCTAATCCATTTAGTTACTTTAGTTGAAAACATCTGAAGATTGACAGTAGCTAGAGAGAAGTGTCATTTGGAATTAATACTTTTTTTAAAACAAATTGTCCTGCATAGTTCACATATGCAGCACCAACAGTAAACATATTTGTTTTATGCAGATCTCTTATCTCTGTCCCCAACTAGTATTTGTCATGTCTAACCACTCCCACTGTCACATTAGAGATTGTCAGGATTCCATGGAATGTTTCAGAGTGAAAGCCCTGCAGCCAGTTTTTCGGCTTATTTGATTTTGAACTTGTTTTTCTTATCTACAGTACTTCTGTTCCGTGTGGATAGGCTACTTCTGTGCAAGACTAGTTGGTTTTCTGAGCTCTGAACTTTTCTTTATCGATGAATAGGCTGTAAGGTTGAGTGCTCCAGTATATCAAGGCTGCAATGAGAAGCACGTCATCAACCGCCTGATTTTCCACACGTTTCCATTTGACTAGACAAGRGAAATGGAGGAATTAGGTACAGGTCAGTGAGTGGAGAAACAAGCAAGAATAGAGAGGGGAGAGACAGYGGAAATTGAACAATGGTTTGGAACATGGGATTGGATATGACTAGTTTTGTGTTTTGGAAAACATGMTTTTTACTCAAACTTCTTATTGTTTTCAGTAAGAAACTCAAAGCATCTTGGAAATGCACAGTAGCAAACAGACTTTGAATACTGTCATGTTTCAGGTCAATTTTAACTTAGTTCTCTCTGTCCCCACCATTTTCCCATTCTCTCCCATTTCCATGCTCCCTGTTTTTCTATCCCCATCCATCTCTTTATTCTCTCACCCCTCTTCTCCCTCCTTTCCTACAGTCCCGGTAGACCTGAGTCCAGAGGAGCGCTCTGAGCTGGAGGACATCCGTCGGAGGAAGGGAGCTCTGCTGCAGGAGATCCAGAGGCTCAGAGATGAGCTCAGAGAGGCCATCATAGAGGTGGAGGGACTGGAGACCAGCACAGAGGGCAGGTGAGAAAAACACACAGATTGTTCCCCTGAATATTTCAGTTCCATTATTCAGTGTGTAGCACAGTCCCTCCCCCCTGGTGTATCTGAAGTTGAATTATAATGGGATGATTAGAGAGAGTCCATGTGACAGCRGTGTTTCCCAAAATAACTTCCTATGCATTCAGGTTACCTCTGCATTTACTCAATATTGCATCTATGGKAATTTCACTTTTWAYMTTWWMMWAAAAATATATAGCTTCCTATTGGCTTCTTCGACTATTCTCCTCTCCKRGGCAACTTCCCCAGGTCATAGCTGCAAATGAGATTGTGTRTTCAGTCAATTTAGCATTTCTAAGAGCTATTTTAGTGTGACTTCCCCACTCTGTCCCCTCCATTACCCTCTAACTGTATGTATAATTGATGGAGAGGTATTGTGTTGAATGAGATCCACTCCTTGTCTTTCCTCCCTGCAGTAAAACTCTACAGAAGAACAGGCATGTGGCCATGGGAAGGAAGAAGTTTAACATGGACCCCAAAAAGGTGAAAAGGGGACATGGAATGGATACATAAATCTGATCAGCTTCACTCTACACCCCCCGCCCCCCCCAACCCCTCTCTTTTACTGTCTGTCTTCTCATCAACCTCTTGAGCGTTTACTCTCTTTTGATTGTAGATTACCCTCTCTCTCGTGTGTGTGTTGTGTGTGTAGGGTATTGTGTTCCTGGTGGATGAGTTGCTCAGACACACTCAAGAGGATGTTGCCCAGTTCCTGTACAAAGGAGAGGGACTCACAAGACTGCTATAGGAGACTACCTGGGAGAGAGGTAACCATTCCCTCTCTCCACTGCTATTTTTTCTTGTTATTGTTGGGCTGAACAGCATCAGAAGTCTACGTTCCTCTTCTCTCCTGTAGGGAGGACTTTAATCTCAAGGTTCTGCAGGCTTTGTTGACCTTCATGAGTTCACTGATCTCAACCTGGTCCAGGCTCTCGGTAAGCTGGGGTGTCCTCTATGATAAGCTCTGACATTTAATAAAAAACAGTACATCAATTTCAAATTCTAGAGGATAAAAACACTACATCAGCATCTTTGTTACCATGGCAGCCAGTGCTCTCTCTCTGACCTTTTGACCTCTGACCTTTGGTTGACCCCTGCAGGCAGTTCCTGTGGAGTTTCCGTCTGCCTGGCGAGGCTCAGAAGATTGACAGGATGATGGAGGCCTTTGCCCAGAGATACTGTCACTGCAACCCTGGGTCTTTCAGAGCACTGGTACACCCACTTACCGTCGTTTATACACCGAGGTCTATTAGCCACTTCTCTCCTATCTTCCGCTCTCTCCTCAGATACGTGCTATGTGCTGTCGTTTGCTATCATCATGCTGAACACCAGCCTCCACAACCCCAACGTGAGAGACAAGCCTGGATTGGACCGCTTCATCTCCATGAACAGAGGCATCAACGAGGGGTGGAGACCTGCCAGAGGACCTGCTCAGAGTGAGTGAGGGAGGGGAACCTAGGAGCATTGGGAGGGGCTAGGGGAGTTCTGTGGAAGTGAGGTGTCGTTGGCTCTTGACTGAGTGATTGTTCATCTTTTTTCATCAGTTTGGAGGGGTTCAGAATGAAGCTCTAGTTCAGATAAAATATCAGTTGTTATAGTGAATCTCCCTGCTGTTTGTCTCTCAATGGAAAGAAAGGATAATCATGCAATATGCATTCAACGAAACTGTCTTTCGCATTTAACCCAACCCCTCTGAATGTTTCTGTCTACCACAGAATCTTTATGACAGCATCAAGAACGAGCCTTCAAGATCCCGAGATGATGGGAACGACCTGACACACACCTTCTTCAACCCCGACAGAGAGGGCTGGCTCCTCAAACTAGGTGAGGTGGCCGTGGCAACGCCGGGTGGTGGAGGGGGTACTGCGCTTCTCTCTGCCGATCACCTCAAGGTAGTTTCAAAACCAAATATGGATTATTTGGATGGCTTAAAACATATTAACTTCTGTAATGTCTGTAACCTCCTGATCGCCCCAGGGTTTTTGGATAGTGAGCGTAAACTTGTGTGCTCTTCTCCTAAGGCTTTGTGCTGTTATTGCCTGCTTCCTTCTCCTCTCAGGTTTACACTAAAGATAATGATACACCGCCAATGTTCTAGGAATATTGCCAGACTTGTTGTCCAGCAATGTTGCCTAAAACATCGTCCATGTTATTGATCTTAAGACTGCCATTGCATGATGGTAAATAGACAGAATTGTCCAATCTGAGGGAGCTGCCCTTGGATTCTCAATAAGATCGTTTGTGTTTCTCCACTATGTTAAGTTAGGATTGGCCACAGTAAACTGATCCTAGATATTGTGTCTATGAGCGACTTCTACATGGAGCTTCCCTCAGTACTCACTCTTTGCATCATGGCAGTCTGAACCGTCTTCTCTTGCATGGTGGGGTCTGTGATCTGTTTGTCACTAATATCTCTGCCGTCTTCTCCCTCCCTCCGAAACCTCTGGTCCTGTTGTCTCTGCTTCTCCCTGTGATTTCCACACTCTGCTGCTGCGCTGTTTCTCAGGAGTATGTACTGGGAGAATGGGTCCATGAGAGACAATATCATTCTCTATGGAACCAAAACGGCCAACCGGCAGTATAGAAGAAAAGTTATTGTCCACATATGCCTTTGACAAACATTAGGTGTCACATATTACCGTGTGAGATGATATGCCATACAAAGGCACAGTAACATTGGACAGTAAGGCTATACAAGCCGTCTGAATAGCTGTAATATCCTGAAGGTGATGTGTAGTAATGGAATATTTACTTCAGTATGTGGAGCAGTCAATGGAATGAATTTCTCCAGTCCAGTTGGTATTCTGCTAACCTCCAGATACACCCTGTCTCATGCCTCTATTGGTCTGTTTGTATTTCAGGAGGACGGGTGAAGACCTGGAAAAGAAGATGGTTCATTCTCACAGACAACTGCCTTTACTACTTTGAGTATACTACAGTAAGTCAACATTATATGCTCAAGTGCCACTGTAGAGCAATGTGATGGAAATGTAATCAGTACAGGAGAGAATATAAACAAAATTGAACGTGGATCATGTTCTGTACTACAGTGTGTATAATTTGTGTGTCAGGATAAGGAGCCCAGAGGTATCATTCCCCTAGAGAACCTGAGTATCCGGAGGTTTTGCCCAGGAAACCTGTGAGTCTTATCAATACATTTAGAATGTCAACATAGGACATGATCACTGCACCATTTCTCCTGACTCCTGCTCTTCCCTCCCAGAACTGCTTTGAGCTGTACATCCCCAACAACCGTGGTCAGCTGATCAAGGCCTGTAAAGCGGAGGCAGACGGCAGAGTGGTTGGGGAACCACAACGTGGTACCGCATCTCTGCCCCCACACCTGAGGAAAAGACGAATGGATCACCACATCAAGTACGTAGGGAGGGAGGCAGGCATGAAGGGAGAGTAGGGTGTATGATGGATACATTTAGAAATGCACATTCTTCTATTCTGTTTCTTCCATCCCTCTCTCCAGCTCTGCGGTCAGCGTGGACCCCTTCTATGAGATGCTGGCTGCCAGGAAGAAACGCATATCTTTAAAGAAGAATGAGGAACAACCGTAGAACATTCCCTTCTTCCTCTCTCCTCATCCCTCCTCCACCCTCTTCATCTCTCATTCCAACATGGGACACAAGCCTTTTCTTCCTCCCTAGATTCATTCCATTCCTCACTTTTCCCCTCTTTCTTTCTTTGTGAGGAGGACTTGTTGCTATCCTGTTTAAGAGACTGGCCAGCACAAAACGGCAGTTCAGGAGTTCACCACTCATCCACTACTGTCTGTTGCTGCTAGCTTCTGATCTGTACCTACCACACTACGAAGTGTCCACTACTACCCTACATACTGCACAGTTAGTTGACTCACTCAAAGCCCCCTTCCGTCCTACACCTCTCCTCCTCACTTCTTTTCCGTGACGTTGAAGTGAACTGTGAAATAAATATGTATTTTATTCAGGGTAGCAAGCAGGGCAACGAACCTTCCATCACAAACAGGCTGCAACTCATCAGTCTGAAGTGACTTCCTCCCATCTGTAACTGATCTAACATTGGGGCAACGGACCAGTGTGTTTCCAACGTCCAGTTTTACCGGTCACTGTGTGAGGACAGAATGCCCGGCGGCTGAGGAAGCCACTTTACCTGTAAGATGCAGCCCTAGTTGTCTGCTGTGTGTACTCTAACTTCTTGGCTCCAGGTTAGCATGTCTCTATGCAGCATTATCAAAGTCCCACTTTAATACTGTAGCCTCTGAAGGAGATGACGCTGGCCTTACTGCTTAGCCTTAGACCATAACAAAATGTCATTCATTGTTAAATTTGTTATGGATCAACCGGGAAATGTTCCCAGAAACTGACCAATAAGGCAACAATTGGCATGAACATAAAGGACGACTCATTGTCAATGACCCTGGTGTTTTCCTTCACACAGACTGTTAATAAACTCCCTCCATGACAGACACGTTAAACTGTTAGACCCACCTCATATAATACGCTACAGTGGGTTTTAAAATTACAAGCGGCAGCTTATTACAATGTTTATACTTTTTTTTTTGTAAAATACTTGTTAGATATTGTTACAAACACACAGATTTAATTTATTGTTTATTGTTTGTTTCATTTTTTGTTTTGTAAGATGCTATGTGGAACTGCATGTGGGAGATGAGAGGTTAATCTCTCCATTACACACAGATGGAACCAGACTGATTCCGTTGTTTAGTTTTGGCGTTTGCATTTGAGAAAGATTGTTAGTGTTCCCTGTTGACACAATAGAATCAACCTCCAATTGGAACATTTAGATTATTCAGGACAGGAGAGTGATGACATCACAAAACATTTTGGATATAAATGTTTAGTATAGAACAGGCATGGTTCTGTGTGGTATGGAACAGGGAATCTTGTCAGTTCTATGCATTCTATTTCTATCTGTACTGTTGATAATGTTGCACCGTCCGGAAGGAACTTCTATTACCCTCTAAGAGCCTGAATGAATGAGGCTCACTGAAGCACAAACATGTGTCCCAGACGCCTGTAATGGCTTTCTTTCAACCATAACCAACATGGATATGTGAAAGGGCTGGATAGGTGTCCTTCATACTGATGCCCATCCAATCCTGTCAGATCTGTGATCTAAAAGGAAAGCAAGCTATGGGTGGTTATTGGGACATCACCCTATGATAAGTCTGAAACGYCCTGTCTAATATGAGAACTGAAATGATGGTTCTGAAGTTGAATCATCAGTCAAGCCAGGAAAAGGCATCKGATTCCTCTTAATGTGATTGAATTGAAAAGGACAACAAACATGGAGCACTAATATATCTTTCAATATTATGTAATWGCTGAAATATTCAAATGTATTGAATGAATAACAATGTTAAGGATACATGTCTAATGATACATTATGCCTGGATTGACTCGTAGATATTTMCATTAGTTGTTTGTCWTTGGATTAACYTTTCATTAGACTGAATATGGAAAATGCAGAATTAGGATTGTCTGCTGCACTTTATCAATATTTAAGCATTATACAGGCTTTAAAGAGCTGTACCTTTTAGATTGGCAATACTAACTGCATCTGTAGTAGCCTCCAGTGGTGGCCAGGCTGTCCTGCATCATCCTCACTGGTTGTGATGAAGGCTTTACAAATCCATATTTTGATCACTTCRAGCTCTGACAACTACAGAAGTTTTACTAAATGTTGTTTACATAGGAAAGTCTAGGTACAAAAAAATGATCTCTTAGTCTTCTCTAGTTATTCTCTGAGTGTTTGGTGTGACAGACACACAGCAGTGAGCCAACCTACAGGCAGGGCTGCTGTACACTACACGATACTGAATCACAGTAGACCTATCTGGGTATTCTTGAAGTGCAAAGTTGCCAAAATGGAGTTGGGATGTCACACTGTTCCAACTCAACAAAGAGACATACTTTTGTGAGAAAGGACACTAAATTAATACTTCTGTCCCCCAGACCCCAACAAAACTACTTCTGTCCCCCAGACCCCACCACCACTACTTCCTGGGATAGTGTTTGATTTAGTATTTATTTATTTTTGTTTTACAGCAATTTAAAGATGGATAGGTCATCTGTGCTATATGTAGCAAAAACAAAACCACGGTACACGGGTGCCAGTCAACTGTTGTGAAACAATAAAAAGTGAACTGAGACAATACTCCTGTGTGTTTGAGTGATTATTATTTGACTTAGTTTACAGATGTCGGCAGATCAAATTCTAAATGTTTTTGTTACAGTGAACGGTATTCCCCAGACCTTTTTTTCCATTGTGACTAGGGTTGCAAAATTCTGGGAACTTTCAATAAATTCCCTGGTTTTCCCAAAATTCCAGTTGGAGATTTCCCATTATAAGCAGGAAATCCACCCAGGATTTGTGGAAAACCAAGGAATTTATTGAAAGTTCCTGGAATTTTGCAACCCCAATTGTTACCCACTTATAGCCCAAGTGTTTGCGTGACCCATAGAGAATGACTAGGGCCCAAAAGGTCGTTTTAGCATGGGCGGCACCATTTTGAAGTAGTCAACTGGGTGGGACTTTCTATGGGTTAAGGAAGGATCACATGATTCCATCTGGGTAATCAGGTGGGATCAGCCAATGAATTATACTCGTGAGCAAGCATTCCATAACTGCAGGTGACAGTAAATCGCCAACCTTGGCTTTATATCTGTTTTAACAACACAGTACAGGTGGCAGTGTGGACACTCAGTTTGTTTGCCAATAGGCAGAAGAAAATGGACTGCTTCAAAATGGAGATGGCTTCAATGGCGCTGTCCATGCTCTCACAGACGTAATGGGACAGATTCAATGATGCGAGGTTGATCTAAATCTATGGTGTGACCCACCAAATATAGACAACCCTACAACCCAGACCAAATCCAGCCATGACCCATGACAAGCTGGCCATGGCCCAATTGGGTCTTGACCCACCGTTTAGGAATCAGTGACTGGGACAGTCTGGCCTATCTCCTGAGTGATGCTGGTACTCAAAGGAGATTGCATGTTCCAACAAGGAAGGGCAGGAAGAGACATTAGGGCACGTGTCAAAATCATTCCACGGAGGGCCAAGTGTCTGCGGGTTTTCACTCCTCTCTTGTACTTGATTGATGAATTAAGGTCACTAATTAGTAAGGAACTTCCCCTCACCCTGTTGTCTAAGACTTAATTGAAAGGAAAAAACAAAAACCCGCAGACATTAGGCCCTCCATGGAATGAGTTTGACACCTGCATTACGTGGAGCAAGATCTTCAGGCTTAAATGTGTGGTCTAAGTTCACACCTGAGCTGTGAGTGCGTGCATACCATCATGGATAACAAGGTAAAATGGGGTCAATCAAGCAAATCTCCACTGTATAGGTCACAGGAGATTGGTGGCACCTTAATTTGGGAGGACGGACTTGTTGTAATGGCTGGAGCGGCATGAGTAGACTAGTATCAAACACATCAAACACATAGTTTGATACCATTCCATTCGCTCCGTTCCAGCCATTATTATGAGCCATCCTCCCCTCAGCAGCCCTCCACTGGTATAGGCCACCCCATCTCTAGTGCTGCCTGCCCTGATGTGGTGACCTGTGGGTACTGTAGTGTGGCCACATTGGGTTGCTGAGAGATTGTTTGTGTGTGATGGGTGTTAGTAGCAGGCTATCAGCAGTGAGGAAAGCAGACAGGTCAAACAAGACATCAGGTGCAGTCTGAGGTCAGAATGGGATTCAAGAACATAAATTGATTAGTAAATAAACAGAAACATCAAGGTTTTTATTTACAAATAGTATCAAATCGTTTCTGATAAGTGTGCAGTATTCACACAGACAACGTCTACTGATAGAAACACAGCCAGATCAAACATTTCCAAAGCRACAATGCTATTACAGCAAATGTTATATTAGCCTAATATAACATTTGAATAAAAAAGGAATTTGAGAAATGTTTTYTAAATTTGGCCATCAAACAACAACACGATTTCAAATAAAAAGGTACATACATTGACAAATAAAGTAGTACAAATGAACACACACTTCTGTTCAATATCACTAAATAACAAGAACTCAATTTCAATGGAACGTTCTTACCTGCTAAATACAAAGTGCATTGTAAATTAAYTCGTAAATCTGTTGCTTGTCTGATTCTTGGTCTAGGGGTGAAACTTGACTCCTACATTAAAAAGAGAGGTAAAGAGAAATGTGGGGTAACTCCCTTACATTTTCACTCCCCTACGTAGCATAATTCATAATACATTAAATCAAGCTTTAAAATGTGTTGTATGTATACTGAACAAAACTATGAACTCAACATGTAAAGTGTTGGTCCCATGTTTCATGAGCTGAAATAAAAGATCCCAGAAATGTTCCATACGCACAAAAAGCTTATTTTTCTCAAATTTTGTACACAAATTTGTTTACATTCCTGTTAGTGAGCATTTCTCCTTTGCCAAGATAATCCATCCACCTGACAGGTGTGGCATATCAAGAAGTTGATTAAACAGCATGATCATTACACAGGTGCACCTTGTGCTGGGGACAATAAAAGGCCACTCTAAAATGTACAGTTTTGTCACAACACAATGCCACAGATGTCTCAAGTTTTGAGGGAGCATGCAATTGGCATGCTGACTGCAGGAATGTCCAACAGAGCTGTTGCCAGAGAATTTAATGTTAGTTTCTCTACCATAAGTCGCTGAGGGCTGAGGAGTATTTCTGTCTGAAATAAAGCCCTTTTGTGGGGAAAAACTCATTCTGATTGGCTGTGCTTGGCTCCCCAGTGGGCGGACCTGACTCCCAAGTCCCTGCGCCCCTGCTCAGTCATGTGAAATCCATAGATTAGAGCGTAATGAATTTATTTCAATTGACTGACTTCCTTATATACACTGTAACTCAGTAAAATCTTTGAAATTGTTGCATGTTGCATTTATATTTTTGTTCAGTATACATATAAAGACTCATAAAGCACATTTCTTTGCTGGGAATTCATGTCTCAGGTAAATCATTGAAACATTTTTCTGAAATCAAAACAATAACACAAAGCTAGAATCCTGAATTGAAACAATAACAAAGGTCACCCCACCTCTGTTTTGGTATAAAGCTGAGATATGGGCCTGGAGAAATGTAACCACTCTTAAATTCATAGACAGAGCTGTGGATGCAAAGACTGACCACCCATGACATCAACATTATCAGTTTTAATGTTTGGAGGCTATACAGTGTTCGTTTACATTTACATTGTTTACAAATATTAGAGTAAAACAAGCTTATATTTTGGGTTCTGATATGGTATGACATTTGAACTAAGCTCATGATTCATTTCTAAGTTATATTCTTCAAGAATCAATGGGTATATATCATTAATTTATAAGTCCAAAAATGGATGTAACAACTAAGGACTCCGGCTTTAAGAAAATGTACTTAATGTACTTATATCACAGGAAAACAGGGGAAAAAATTTAAAGACTAAACAAATGAATTAGCCTAACTTTTCTTTGGTTTCTTTGGTATAGTAGCTGTATGTTTCAATGAATCTTCTTTCAAAGAGAATCCATTGGTCAACCTCACTCTCTCCTACTTATGTAACCACTTTCAAAGTCAATTATACCGTCCCACTATAAGGATGTGTACTATAACAACAATATCTAMTGATCTTTATCAACTATATGACAATATGTCATATTATCCTTGTTGTGACATTAAAACAGCAGTAACATTTTAGTAACACTAATAAAGGGTCAAATAGAAGCTAGAAAAATAGATACATATACAGTGCCTTCAGAAAGTATTCACACCACTTGACTTATTCTACATTTGTTGTGTTACAGCCTGAATAAAACATTGATTACATTTAGATTTTTTGTCACTGGCCTACACACAATACCCAATAATGTCAAATTAATAAAAAATGAAAATCTGAAATGTCTTAAGTCAATAAATAGTCAACCCCTTTGTTATGGCAAGTTAAAATAAGTTCAGGAGTACAATTTTGCTTAAAAAGTCACATAAGTTGCATGGACTTTATTGTGTGCAATAAAAGTGTTTAACATTATTGTTTAAATGACTACCGCATCTCTGTTCCCGACACAAACAATTATCTGTAAGGTCCCTCACAGTTAAGCAGTGAATTTGGCTGTGACAGGAGAAAATTGAGGATGGATCAACAACATTGTAGTTACACCACAATGCAAATCTAATTGACAGTGAAAAGAAGGAAGCCTGTACAGAATACAGATATTCCAAACATTCCAAACTCTTTGGAACACGGCACTAAAGTAATACTGCAAAAAATGTTGCAAAGCAATTAACTTGTTGTCCTGAATATAAAGTGTTATGTTTGGAGCAAATCCAATACAGAACATTACTGAGTACCACTCTCCATATTTTCAAGCACAGGGGTGGCTGCATCATGTTATGGGTATGCTTGTAATCGTTAAGGACTGGGGAGTTTTTCAGGATTAAAAATAAATGGAATAGATCTAAGCACAGGCAAAATCCTAGAGGAAAACTTGTTTCAGTCTGCTTTCCAACAGACACTGGGAGGTTAATTCACATTTCAGCAGGACAATAACCTAAAACACAAGACCAAATCTACACTGGAGTTGCTTACCAAGCAGATGTGAATGTTCCTGAGTGGTCAAGTTATGGTTTTGACTTAACTCTACTTGAAAATCTATGGTAAGACCTGAAAATGGTTGTCTATGATCAACAACCAATTTGACAAAGCTTGAAGAATTGTAAAATATTGCGCAATCCAGGTCTGGAAAGCTCTTAGAGACTTACCCAGAAAGACTCATAGCTGTAATCACTACCAAAGTTGCTTCTACAAAGAATTAACTCAGGGGTGTAAATACTTGTGTAAATGGTTATTTCTGTATATTATTTTCTATACATTTGCAAAAATGTCTAAAAACATGTTTTCACTTTGTCATTATGAGGTATTATGTGTAGATGGGTGAACATTTGTTATAATTTAATACATTTAGAATTCAGGCTGTAACACAACAAAATGTGGAATAAGTCCAGGGGTATGAATACTTTCTGAAGGCACTGTATATATAGTCCATTTCATTATCAAAACATTTTAATTCCATAATAGTCATAACACAGTCTCTGGGAATGGAGGTCTTCAGTCTTTCAGAATAAAAGGAAGGCATAGTTTTAGTCAGGTGGTAATATTAAGTGGAGTGGATCCTCTATCCCGTGTGATCTCATAGTCACTCTGGATCGGAAAAAAATCCTTCTTCGATAGGAGCACTTTTAAGTATGTGTGTGATATGGATCCATTTGTAATGTCATAATAGTTGGTTGCCCTTAGTGACAGGGGTCAAATGGGTACTTGGTGACCCCTCCGTGGAGCTCCACCACGTTCTCGGACCAGGTGATGACGTCCCCGCTGAGGTGGCTGTTGCAGGAGGCCAGGCTGTAGATGTCATGGGCTGTGAGGACATTAGCCCACATCTGGAGGTCAGAGATGTCCCCCATAAACGCCTGCGTGGCGTCGAAACGACCTCCCAGAGTGTCCTGGAGGAGAGAGACAAGGTCATGTTAGGCTCATTCTAAAGTTAGGATTTGGACTTAAGAAAGGAGCCATAAATGCATTTAAACTAAATAATGGGGTTTGTTTGTGGCTAGCTTTGGATCACAGGATGCTGCTGAGGGAAGGACGGCTCATAATAATGTCCGGAACAGAGCTAATGGAATGGCATCGAATGAAAACCATGTGTTTGATGTATTTGATACCATTCCACCTATTCTGCTCCAGCCATTACCATGAGCCTGTCCTCCCCAACCTCCTGTGCTTTGTATGTATGGTGTGTAGTAGTAGGTGGTAGTCTGCCTTCGTTATATGACAAAACCTATCTGCTGCTCTAAATGAGACATGGTCCGGGTTCAGAGGTCAGAGGATTACACAGTAATGACTCTGACCTTAACCCCAACCACGACCACTGTTTCTGAGAGAAAGCCCATGCTAGTGAAGTGACTGCTTTTGTGGTTGGTTAAGGGCAAGCGCACAACAGTCCCTCTGCTTGGGCTGCGTTTACACTGGTAGCCCAATTCTGATCTTTTGCCCAATTATTGTAAATAGCTGAAAAGACCAATTAGTGGTAAAAAAAAGATCAGAATTGGTGTGCCTGTGTAAATATAGCCTTAGAGTTCTAGACAGCCGTGGCGTGATACATAAAGGGAGGCTATAGTAGGATAAGGGACTCAGTCAATAATAGGTGAATTTATGTGCTGAGGAGGGAAGGAAGGAAGGGAAAGGGGATACCTAGTCAGTTGCACAACTGAATGCATTCAACTGAAATGTGGCTTCCGCATTTAACCCAACCCCTCTGAATCAGAGAAGTGTGGTGGGCTGCCTCAATCAACGTCCACTGCATAGGCGCCCGGGGAGCAGTTTGTTGTTGGGGGTTAATGAGTGAGGTCGCAGGGAAAATGGCTTAGTGTGCACTTTTCTTGTCTTGTGTAATGCATTAGCCTTTTATAGACACTCAACAACCAACTGAAAGAATTTGAAGATTACCTGTTCCTGTCCGAGGATGAAGACCCCTCCAGGTTTGATGGGATGCCATGCGGACAGGTTCTCCCCAGAGCCCCTCTTCACCCCGTCCTGGTACGCCTCCCACTCACCGTCCCTCGTCGACCACGTCACGCACACATGGTGCCACTTCCCATCGCTGATAGAAAGGGGCAGAGTCACTGCCTGGGGGGAAGGGAGGAGAGTAGGGATTGAGTACCACCAAGTCGACAGCACAAGGAGATAACTTGTGTGTTTCCTGTAGTAAACAGGTAAAGATTTGTACTACTTGATGACTTGATGTTGGTAGTAAATAAGTGGTCAAAACACTACAGGCAGACAACACCGGCTTTTCGTGACCACAAAAGACAAGACAGGAAGTAGTTGGCTGTTGTTAGCTAGCTACTGTTTTTGAAAATTCTGAATGTAATTCTCTTCCGTCCTTCGTCATCCTGTCTTTCATAGTTAGCCCTTATGCTGGCACCAGTTCCTTTAAGTTTTATGAATACTTTCATGTCGTTGTTCAGCCGTTTATATAACTTTTTAGGAAATGAAAAAGGATCAGGAGAAATTCAGTAGTGATCAGTAGTGACACTACACGCACAAATGGCAGTAGAAATTCATTAGGCATAAAGCAGTAGGCTTTGTGTAGTAATTCAGTAGTGAACATGTAGGAATTGTGTAGGTATGTGTAGGTTTAAAGTAGTAAATACCCAAAAGTTCAGAAGTTACACAGAAGTCATTAAGGGAGAATTATATAGTGATTTCAATAGGAAATGTGCATTGTTCACCAGTGATGAAAGGTCCCAATTTGTCACACATTTACTATTTAAATGACTACATAAATCACTACTGGTTTACAACACATCTCAATAGCAATCAAATAGTAAAATCAGTAGGGTTGTGTAGATCTTGTGTAGTATTGCTGAGTAGTAACTCTGTAGTATTTTTTCATGAGGGCTGAGACCAAGGTTGTGAATTACTGGGGGGGTCTCTAAATTATGCAAATTACCTACTCTCCTGTTTGTTTAAAATGTAGTGGTAAATATGTTTTACAGTGGTAAATATGTAAATAAATGCTTACAAATGAAACAAATACCCTCACCTCTCTGTCATGGTTTAAACCATTTATTTATATGTGGCAGCACTGTCACTCAGTAGTGCTGACTTTCGGCCTAAGGTGAGTTCCTTTACGCATAGATTTTTCTTTGTACTTCCTAATTTTCGCCATTTGTTTGCCATGCGTCCTTGATAAAAAATAGCCTTTATTCCAATCATTAGATTTATCCGTTGATTTATCATTGTTTGCGTTTGTCAGTCAGCTGTTTAGAGCGCTCATTCGTTGTTTTTCAGGTGCGCGTGGGTACTGGTGTTCTCTGTGACCGATGGTAAAAACAGATTCATGTTGGATATTCAACAGATATTTGCCTGTCGTTTTCCTTACGTCCACCAACAGCAGTTAGGGACCATCAACATAGTGACAAATCACATTTTTCAAATTTCAATAGCTCTTTAACCATTTCTCCTAAAACTTCAAAACGGGTTGTAGCTAACTCCATGGCATAGACACACATTGCACACACTTTTTTTTTGTCGGTTTACATCTCACACTATTTAAAATGATTTATTTTAATTTCTTTATTTTAACATCAAACAAGGTTTATAATGTACACTCAGTGGGCCTACACATTGCTCACCCTTTTGTTTGTCCATTTGCATCTCATGAGATTTCGAGAATATTTTAAAGATTCAAATTTCAATAGCTTCTCTTAGTCTTATGACCTACAACCTTCAAACTACTTTCAGAATATCCACCGAATAGCCTTATATGTAGCACAACCTTTTGTTTGTCCATTTTCATCTCACACAATTTATACATTTTCTCACATACATTTTCAATGTTTTTCAATGTTTCTAATTTCAATAGCTCCTTGGTCATGTGACCTACAACCCTCAAACTACTTTCAGAACATTCAGTCACTAGCCTTATATATTGCACACCCGTTAGTTCATCCATTTTCATCTCAGGTGATTTTAAATGAATTGTTCTGTTTTTCATTGTTTCAAATGTCAATAGCTCTCTGGTCATGTGACCTACAACCCTCAATCTGCTGTCAGAATATCCACTGAGTAGCCTTAAATGTAGCACTACCTTTCGTTTGTCCATTTTAATCTCACACAATTTTACATTAATTTGTAATGTTTTTCAATGTTTCTAATTTCAATAGCTCCTAGGTCATGTGACTTACTGGACTCAAACAAGGTTCAGAATGTACACTCAGTGGGCCTACACATTGCACACCCTTTAGTTTGTCCATTTTCATCTCACTCGATTTTACATGAATTTATTTACATTTAAAATGTCAATAGCTCCTTGGTCATGTGACCTACTAGACTCAAGCAAGGTTCAGAATGTCCACTGACTATCCTTCTATGTTGCACACCCATTGGTTTGTACATTTTCATCTCACACGTTTTTTGATTCATTTTGTAAACTTTAGAATTTCAATAGCTCCTTGGTCATGAGACCTACTGTCCCCAACCAAGGTTCAGAATGTCTACTGACTACCCTTCTATATTGCACACTCTTTAGTTGGTCACTTTTCATCTCAGGTGATCTGACATGAATGTTTCAAACTTTCTAATTTCAATAGCTGTTACGGGATTTTTGTGTTTAATGACTAAAATATGTATACATTTGTCTTAGAATTATAACTAAACAGAATACTACTATATTACTGTAAGAATGAATCTTATTATAATCATAATGTTGAATGTTATGTGTTCCTTGTTAGAAAGAATGGGTTTATCTTCAGACAGGCTAGAATGATGTCTCTACCCAGGGAGGGGAAAGACCTTGGGTTGGTTGTAGATAGTTTAACAGGTGGCAGACAGTAATGAGAACTGTACTGTACTGCCATTGTATCCGAGAGGAGGATGGACATTAAAACCTATGACATCATCTTTATTATATAACCTGATGTAAAATGTATTATGATCAGTACTCTCGAGAATAAACGCTATTGATTGATTGATTTTAAGACTGGTTTCTGTCCATTTAATGCTGATAATTATCTTACAAATTCTTATCTATGGGCAGAGTGTTTTAATTGAATTGGTTGATAAACTGGAATCTAAATTCCTTTAACAATAGCTCCTTGGCCATGTGACCTACAACCCTCAAACTACTTTCAGAATATCCACCGAATAGCCTTATATGTAGCATAACCTTTCGTTTGTCCATTTTCATCTCACACGATTTTACATTAATTGCCTGCTCTGCTCCCCAGAAGGACAGTGTCACTCACACCTATTCACTTGGGCCTTCTCCCTGGGGCCTTCCTGAACTCCAGGCAGGCCCCCATTGACCTGGTGACCTCTGACTCGAGGCTTCTAGGCCTACACTCCCTGCCCGCCTGCCTGCCCTCTCCCTGGGTCTGAGAGTGTATAGCTTACTCCCTGGAACTACAGACCTCCAGGCCTCCACACCTACTCTCCCTACCCAGTCAACACCCCTCTCACTAGGCATCACCCATCACCGCGTCACGGCCGGGGCTCAGCCATCTCCATAACCTTGCTCACCAGGCGAACTGGGACACCCACACTTAAGCACCCCTCCCCGGACACTAAGACGTCATATTCCCGCTGTCAGGAACCATGTGCACCTGGTAACCTGAAATAGGCCCTGTGCACCTGGTAACCCGAAACATGCTCTATGCACCTGGTGACCTGCCCGCGTTTTTCCACTCAGAGACTAAGTCCCCACTCCAACCTCCATGGCCCCCAAGTCCGGCCGCCCCTGCTCAAACTCTGAGTGCCCACCGCCTTGATGGAGGCCTCCTCGTGCACCTGGTGACCCTTTGACTTCCACAGCGAGTCCCAACCTGACTCACAGTCCCACCAGAGGACGAGCCTGGCCGGATGGGCGACCACCACCTAGCCCCCTACCTATCCAGAGCCCCATGTCAATGTCTTACGCCTTCTACCTGCCTGCCTGGGCTCTCTCACACTCTGTGTCTGGCCTCTGGTCCCTGGCCCTTCTGTGTGCACCTGGTAACCTGTAAGTAAAGAAGGGGTATGGTGGAGGAAAATGCTTTCCGTCCCCAACAAAAGCTTGGATCGAGGGCTGACTTTCAATAGATTGCAGCGAGTGAGCTGCTCTACTACGTACGAAACCCTGACCCAGAATCAGGTCGTCTACAAGTGATTTAGCACCAGGTTTCCCACAAAATGCTGTGCGCATCAGGAGAGGGGTGGCAACTCATCCGGCCGCACTCCAACCCCGTCACGAACGGCTCTACTCACCTGCCAAAAGAGGCAGGCTATCCTGGGCCATCCGAAGATCTGTGGTGCTACGGTATCGTTACGTTTAGGGGGGATTCTGATTTAGACTCCGCTTCGAATTTAGTGAGCGTGGGTGAGACCTCCCCATCTACAATGTGGGGTATCCCGCACTCAGGCAAGCCTGAGGCCTGGTAGTGTCAGCTAATGGTAAGGCACATGCCATCTCCACATGCTCTCCTCCCACATAGAATGTGTAGAGTTCTGCACCCAGGCAGACCTGAGACCTGGCAGTGTCCATAACCGCTAAGCACATTCCATCTCCATTTAGTGTTCCACTGTTAGCGGGTCCAGCCGAAGCCAGCGTTCGATTCAAACCTTTGCGGTTTACAGTTAGCTAAGTATACGGGGGACGTGTGTTTAAATGTTTCACCATAGCCGCTCTGTGATCAGACTGATGCGAGTAGTACACTTTCATCAGCCTTCTCCCAGGACTTAACTCCCTCATCCCAGCCAAAGCCAGGGATGCGTTCGAGATGTCATTCTCTGATTGGCTTCCTGTCAGGGTCAGAATTTGTTTACAAGAGCCCCGCAGCAAATCATAGAGTTTGGTGGAACCGCCCTCACATTATCATGCTTGACCGAAAGCCCCATATTCCAGGACCGACTACCGCCTTCCGTTAACGATCAACAGCCGTCACCATCTGCAGGACTCTCTTTGTGTACGGACTAGTACCGAGGTAACTCCCGTTTGGCTTGCATCGTTAGCGACACCTGAAAACAGGTGACATACAGGGAGGGATTGGAAGAGCCCTGCTAGAAGGCTACTTCGTTATCTCCCTTACTAAGGCTAAGGACTCTTTCAGAGAGTCATTGTTACTCCTGCCGTTTACTCATGCTTCATTGAATTTCTTCACTGTGACATTCAGAGCACTGGGCAGAAATCACATCACGTCAACAGCCACCTCGGGCCTTCGAAATGCTTTGTTTTAATTAAACAGTCGCATTCCCCTGGTCCGCACCAGTTCTAAGTCAGCTGCTAGGCGCCAGCCGATGCAACCCGCCGGAGACCCAGCGTGAATAGGGCCGGCGAGCGACGTAGCTGGGGAGATAACAGACACCACCCGACGAAGCCCCGCACACAGCCCTTTGCACGAGAGACCGCGAGATGGGCCGCATAACGAACTTCCAACGGTGGCGAGAGGAGGGCGACGGAGCGACTGCTCCCACAGCCGCAGCTTGAACCCAACTTCGCACCCCAGCCCGACCGACCCAGCCCTTAGAGCCAATCCTTATCCCGAAGTTACGGATCTGACTTGCCGACTTCCCTTACCTACATTGTTTTAACATGCCAGAGGCTGTTCACCTTGAAGACCTGCTGCGGATGTGGGTACGGCCCGGCGTGAGATTTACACCCTCTCCCCCGGATTTTCAAGGGCCAGCGAGAGCTCACAGGACGCCGCCGGAACCGCAACACTTTCCAGGGCTTGGGCCCATCTCTTGGGTCGATCCCATTCCAGGGCGTCTTGCCCTTCACAAAGAAAAGAGAACTCTCCCCGGGGCTCCCGCCAGCTTCTCCGGGATCGGTCGCGTTACCGCACTGGACGCCTCGCGGCGCCCATCTCCGCCAGTCTGTGGACATTCTGAAAGTAGTTTGAGGTCAGTAGGTAACAAATTAGAAAGTTTGAAAAATGTATGCAAAATCTTGTGAGACGAAAATGACAAACTAAAGGGTGTGCAATGTGTAGGCTCACCGAGTGTACATTCTGAACCTTGTTTGAGGTCAGTAGGTCACATGACCAAGGAGCTATTGAAATGAGAAAGTTTGAGACATTTATGTAAAATCGAGCGAGAGGAAAATAGATAAACTAAAGGGTGTGCAATGTGTAGGGCCACTGAATGTAGATTCTGAAAAAAGTTTGTACTTTGTTTATGCTCCCTAACTAATTCAACTAGGAATACAAAATGCTGTTCACATCTCCACGTTTATGAGCTTTGGAAAGCGAATTAATATCCAAATCGTGAAAATAAGACATGTGCAATGTTGTGCACAATTTTTCCAACATCATGATACTTATTTGGAGTTTGTGGCTCAAGTGGTTTGAAAGCTTTTGAGGTTTGGAAGCACGAATATCCGTTGAATATCCAACTTGAAACTGTCTTTACCTCGGTTTCTCTGTGCCATCCGTGGCCAAAAGTAGTAGACCATTTATTTCGCTTTATTATTTTCTATCAATATTTGTTTTCTTTCCTGGATCAGCTGATGATGGTAGACAATATCACTAGACAACTAGTCTCCAGCTAGACACCAATGTGCATCCAATCCGTCCAACAAGTAGGCTATACGTTAATGACAGTAGGCCTACAAGGTGACTCTTTGGTTAGAAGAGGATAAATGATTAACGTTCAATGTTCTAATTCAATTGTTAAATGCTTAATAATGATAAATAACACTGTCATCATTTTCATCAATGTAAGGACAGAAAGGAAGTATTTTATGTCACACGATCTGTGAAGACTCCAAGCATTAACTCATTAACTATTGACTAACTCATGAACAAGGGTGTAAAACATGTTTGATTTATTTAACTCATGTATTATCTTGGATGTAGGCTACCTGTTCTGTGTGTGTTCGTGTTGCCTCTGCTGAGAGGGTCGGCTACCAGAAGTGATGTAAGCCTACTGGAAGGAAAACGCAACTGAATGTATAGGGAGCATTACTTTTTTTTGTGTGACCGGCAATAAAAAAAATAAAAAAACACTACATAATTGTCTACCGGTAGATCTATTTGAAGTTCATGGTAATAGGCTTACACATTGTAGCCTAGTCTGGTAAGTTGACCGTGTGTTAGAATGACCAGACCATCCTGTTTATCAGGTGTCCAGACTTGTCAGGCTACAAAAAAGGTCCATTTGTCAGCAAGAAGCATCAATTAATGGAGGCCTAATCAATGGCAATGGCTGAATTTCATTAGGCACACTTCTTGGTGTTTTGTAACACATGTCCATTTCCATTCATCAACTGGCGCCAGTATACAGTTGAAATCGGAAGTTTACATACACTTAGGTTGGAGTCATTAAAATGTATTTTTCAACAACTCCACAAATTTCTTGTTAACAAACTATAGTTTTGGCATGTCAGTTAGGACATCTACTTTGTGTACAGATATGTTTTCTAACAATTGTTTACAGACAGATTATTTCACTTATATTTCACTGTATCACAATTCCAGTGGGTCAGAAGTTTACATACACTAAGTTGACTGTGCCTTTAAACAGCTTGGGAAATTCCAGAAAATGATGTCATGGCTTTAGAAGCTTCTGATAGGCTAATTTAGATCATTTTAGTAAATTGGAGGTGTACCTGCCTACCTTCAAACGCAGTGCCTCTATGCTTGACATCATGGGAAAATCAAAAGAAATCAGCCAAGAACTCAGAAGGAAAATTGCAGACCTCCACAAGTCTGGTTCATCCTTGGGACCAATTTCCAAACACCTGAAGGTTCCACGTTCATCTGTACAAACAATAGTACACAAGTATAAACACCATGGGACCGCGCAGCCGTCATACCGCTCAGGAAGGAGACGCGTTCTGTCTCCTGGAGATGAACGTACTTTGGTGCGAAAAGTGCAAATCAATCCCAGAACAACAGCAAAGGACCTTGTGAAGATGCTGGAGGAAACAGGTACAAAAATATCTATATCAACAGTAAAACAAGTCCTATATCGACATAACCTGAAAGGCCGCTCAGCAAGGAAGAAGCCACTGCTCCAAAACCGCCATAAAAAAGCCAGACTATGGTTTGCAACTGTACATGGGGACAAAGATCGTAATTTTTGGAGAAATGTCCTCTGGTCTGATGAAACAAAAATATAACTGTTTGGCCATAATGACCATCGTTATGTTTGGAGGAAAAAGCGGGAGGCTTGCAAGCCAAAGAACACCATCCCAACTGTGAAGCACAGGGGTGGCAGCATCATGTTGTGGGGGTGCTTTGATGCAGGAGGGTGTGGTGCACTTCACAAAGTAGATGGCATCATGAGGATGGAAAATTATGTGGATATATTGACGCAACATCTCAAGACATCAGTCAGGAAGTTAAAGCTTGGTCGCAAATGGGTCTTCCAAATGGACAATGACCCCAAACATACTTCCAAAGTTGTGGCAAAATGGCTTCAGGACAACAAAGTCAAGGTATTGGAGTGGCCATCACAAAGCCCTGACCTCAATCCTATAGAAAATTTGTGGGCAGAACTGAAAAAGCGTGTTTGAGCAGGAGGCCTACAAACCTGACTCAGTTACATCAGCTCTGTCAGGAGGAATGGGCCAAATTCACCCAACTTATTGTGGGAAGCTTGTGGAAGGCTACGAAACGTTTAACCCAAGTTAAACAATTTAAGGGCAATGCTACCAAATACTAATTGAGTGTATGTAAACTTCTGACTGGGAATGTGATGAAAGAAATAAAAGCTGAAAGAAATAATTCTCTACTATTATTCTGACATTTCACATTCTTAAAATAAAGTGGTGATCCTAACTGACCTAAGACAGGGAATTTTTACTAGGATTAAATGTCAGGAATTGTGAAAAACTGAGTTTAAATGCATTTGGCTAAGGTGTATGGAAACTTCTGACTTCAACTGTACATGCAGTTTGGATGCTGGAATTATTTTGGAGTGGATGAACATGCATAGGTAGCCTACATTTAGAAGTGATTTGTTTGACAATCAGATGAAAATATCATGACTGGTTGTGTTAATGTCACATTAAAAGGTAATACATTTTTTACAGTTTAAATGATGTCTATTATTAGTCCCATAAAAAATAAAAATCTAAATTGATAGAGACCCACGAAAGTCATGGTGTAATTCACACTCTGGCTGAGACTCTCTCCACCTGCTGTCTAAGTAAGCTGCTCTCTGACGTCATCGTCACGCCATTAAGACGGATCACTGGTGTCAGAAAGTCCATTCGGTTAACCTTCGGAGTTACAATGCTCTTCAGTGTAGCCTAGTTATTATATACTGAGCATCTGAGCTACTGAGTCCAACAGGCCTTCTGGGCTAATCCTTTGGCTACAGAGACATGGCTTACATGGCTTTTATTCTCACAGCTGAAGTGTTAAAGCCAAGAGCGTTATATATCATGCACTCTGGCCATGTCCGAATACCCATTCTAGCGTACTATACTGAACAAAAATATAAACACAACATGCAACAATTTTAATTATTTTACTGATTTACAGTTCATGTAAGGAAATCAGTCAATTGAAATGAATTCATTAGGCCCTAATCTATGGATTTCACAACTGGGAATACAGATATGCATCTGTTGGTCACAGATACCTTTAAAAAAAAAGTATGGGTGTGGAGTAGAAAACCAGTCAGTATCTGGTGTGACCACCATTTGCCTCATCCAGTGCGACACATCTCCTTCGCATAGAGTTGATCAGACAGTTGATTGTGGCCTTGTGGAATGTTGTCCCACTCCTCTTCAATGGCTGTGCGAAGTTGCTGAATATTGGCAGGAATTGGAACACGCTGTCGTAAACGTCGTTGCAGAGCATCCCAAACATGCTCAATGGGTGACATGTCTGTTGAGTATGCAGGCCATGGAAGAACTGGGACATTTTCAGCTACCAGGAATTGTATACAGATCCTTGGCGGCGGATGAATGGCACGACAATGGGCCTCAGGATCTCGTCATGGTATCTCTGTGCATTCAAATTGCCATTAATAAAATGCAATTGTGTTTGTTGTCTGTAGCTTCTGCCTGCCCATACCATGACCCCACCACCACCATGGGGCACTCTGTTCACAACGTTGACATCAGAAAACCGCTCGCCCACACGATGTCATACATGAGGTCTGTGGTTGTGAGGCCGGTTGGAGGTACTGCCAAATTCTTTAAAACAATGTTGGAGGCGGCTTATGGTAGAGAAATGAACATTCAATTATCTGGCAACAGCTCAGGTGGACTATCCTGCAGTCAGCATGCCAATTGCATGCTCCCTCTAAACTTGAGACATCTGTGGCATTGTGTTGTGTGACAAAACTGCACATTTTAGAGTGGCCTTTTATTGGCCCTAGCACAAGGCGCACCTGTGTAATGATCATGCTGTTTAATCAGCTTCTTGTTAAGCTATACCTGTCAGGTGGATGGATGATCTTGGCAAAGGAAAAATTCTCACTAACAGGGATGTAAACAAATTTCTGCACAAAAGTTGAGAGAAATAAGCTTTTTATGAGTATGGAAAATGTATGGGTATCTTTTATTTCAGCTCATGAAACATGGGACCAACACTTTACACGTTGCGTTTATATTTTTGTTTAGTGTAAATAGTATGCAGAAAAAAATACAGTTTTATAAATAGACTGACATTTCAAAAATAGACTCCCACAATTCGTTAATTTTGGTACAGCACGTCAATTTCTCTGATTATCAGCTGTTGTCAAACACGTTGGAAAAGATGAAAAGACGAGTGAATTCCACTAGACCAAAGCCGAAATGAGTATGCAGTTTAGGTCTGTAATACACTAGTATGGGTATTCAGACATGGCCACTCTCTACTCAACCCTTTCTCTCCCCGTCTCACCTTATCATCCACCAGCAGCTCCATGGGGTTGTTGCCCCACTCGATCAGCACCAGTTCGTTGGCCTGTCCTGGTACAGAGTAGGAGAAAGGGGTCCCCAGCCCGGGGCCTGCGCCCCCCTTTATCCACAGACACAGGGTGAGGGCAAAGATCTCGTGGAGGAGGGTCGTCTTCACCTTCCCGTACATGTAGTTGGTTCTCATGGGGAAGCCGATCTGGAAGGCATCAGGGGTCTTGGTCTTCTTCCTGCTGTTGGTACCTGTGTGGTGCAGGTTATTCAGTAGAGAGTCCAGTTTGTTGTTGGAGTGCAGGCCAGCCTTGGGCCCTGGTATGCGAAAACCCGTTCTCTGCAGGTAACCATGGCTATCTGCCTCATTGTCGTGTTGCCCATCATCATGGTGATCATCGGGGTGGTCGTCATGGTGACTGTCGTCGTGATGCCCGTCATTGTCATGGTGATTGTCATGGTGACTGTCATCGTGATGCCCGTCATCGTCGTGATCTTCATGGTGCCCGTCATCGTGGTGATCGCTGTCGTCATGGGGATTGGGGCTGCTGCTGAGGGCAGCAGCGGTGTGGTGCATCTGCTGCTCCAGAGCACTGATCTTCCTCTGGAGGAGCTCCTTCAGAGAGCTGGAGTAGYTGGTGGAGGTGTTCCGTGACTGCTGGGGAGGYAGACACAAACACTACCCTTATTTACTGTTGACTACAGTACGTACATTCTTTTTTTATTATGGTTGAGATTGAGAAACAGATTGAGAGATAAGTGAGAAAAGTATTGCTATTTGACAGTTTCTACATCGTTGACTTGTGGTCTCTCTGTGGGACRGTGWCGATAGACAGATGYCACGGGCAGCAGAGGGTACAGATCTGAGATCAGTGTCAATTATCKTGATCTCCACTTACAGCCTGATAATCAGGCCACAAACCTGGACGACAAAGCCTGGATTACGAGAGAAAGCAAGAGAGAGAGAACAGGTAGGAATGATGTGCCCTGCCCAGCTCCATCCAGCTACACTAATTTTACCCATCTACCAAGCTAACCTAACTCTCTCTACCAATCTTAAACTTGCCCAGCTAGCTCTGCCCTGCTCATCTCAAACCCACCCAACCATACCAAACCCTACCAAGCGTACTCAAGCAGAATCCATTTAAACCGTCAGTGCTCAATAACCTTGTCTAGTGTGCCCATTTTGACTTAGACAGGGTGATCATCCAACCCCTAAAGCCACTTCACTGTCAGGCCAGGACCGGTTATGCCAGGGATGCCAGTCTCTCTCTGTGCCAAGACTGTTCTGCTCCAGACAGTCAGACAGGGCTGGCAGTGTAGCAGAGGAAAGGGACAATGGTGATCCTTGATTGTTTTTACAAATAAAGGATTTTGATGCCAGGAAACAAGAAAACTCTTTCTGCCTGTGGCAGATGGTGTCTCGCATGGCAGGGTGGTACTTTCATGTGATTAACTGATTAACAGATGTTATTATCCCGAGCTCTTATTCAGCTTGATTTGTTTATTTGACCAAACAATCCAATGACATGTGCATCACCTGACCTGAGACAAGACAAGGAAGGGAAACGTGGAAACACATTATACCCCACTTCTTCTCTCTCTCCCTCTCTTTCTCGCATTATAATATAGTAATCTGCCATTTAGCAGATGCTTTTATCCAAAACAATTTAAAGTAATCCCTTAATCCTGATTTTAGTCTCTGTCTCTCATCCCTCTGTCATTCTTTTATCTCTTTCCTCATGACCCCATCCTATCTCCATTATCGATTTTCTGTACTAAACGGAACTCTCTCTCACCTGCAGGTTATCCATTCTCTCTTTAAGGGCCTGCAGCATCCTGCCCAGTTCCTCCGGCGATTTTGATGATATCATATCCTCTGGTGTTGCGTGTTTATCCTTCCCCCTGTTGTTATGCCCACTYTCCYACCGGTGCCCRCCATTCCCAGGGTAGTGTCCGGCTGCATCCAAGGCATGGTTGTTGTTTCCATGGTGYCCCTGCTGGTTGCCATGGTGACCYTTGTCAGCGTAAGGCAGATGGCTGACAGCCCCTCCGTGATGAGATGGAGGTRCATGGTGGTCGTTGTGAGCCCCGATGCCCGGCCCAGAGCCCTCACACAGGGTGAGCTTGGCGGTCAGCTCCCTGATGGTCTCTCTCATATCCAGGATGGTCTCTTTCTGCTGCACCAGGCTCTCTCTCAGGTGTAAAATAGTGGTTTTAGCCTCCTCTGTCATTCCCCACCAGCCATTATTGRTCGGGGGCCCTACAGGAGGCGCGTGGTGCCCTGCCCCGCTAGGCCCCATGACTGGCCCCCCAGAGGGGAAGCAGGCAGGGTCGGTATCGGCAGGGACGGGAATYCAGATGAACCGCGGGTGGCCTCCATAGTCAGGCCCTGGCATGGCAGAGGTAGGGGAGATGAAGAGGAGGATGGTGGAGAGGATGAATGTTTGTAACGGRGAYGGTTTAGAGATYCACTTGTGTCCCATTTTCAGCACTCTTTGAGTATGGTTTGAGGTTGAAGAAATAGACTCCATTTTAAAATGTCTGATGTGAGTAAGTTTARCTCTTTTGAATTAAAAGCAGCATGTCCCAGAAAAGCTATATTCCAATAGCTCTGTGCTCTGATACCTCTGAAAGTGTCTTATTTTATGGTGTGGGAGAACCAGGGCTGTTGTGGAAAGCACCTGCAAGAAAAGTATGAGGTTTAGAATGCAGCTGAGTAACTTTTGGTCTAGGACAGCACACAAAGTAGCAGGGACCGGTAGTTCCCCTTCTATTGCTGTGGATGCTGTTTGGAAGACTACAAGGCTGCAGTTGTAGGTGTGGAAGCCAGTACTGTACTCTAGGCAGGGCCGTGCACAGATCTTTGGTGGTCTCAAAGTGAGAAAAAGGGCGCCCCCCTCCAAAATGACCGTCATTCCATTTTTATTTTTCTACTGCTCCTGTAGCCAAATTCTCCATGATTTGTTTTAACATAGGCTTTACTTTTCTACCAAAACACACTCACTCATCATACATTGTAGACTAAGCCAGCTCAAAGATGAAAGGAAGTTAGTTAATTATCTTGCTAGAACCACTACCGCGGTCTATATAGTATCTGATAATCGCTGATGTAGACTAGATGGATCAGCTAGTTAGCTAGACTTTGCTGTCAAAACAAGCTAGTCTTTACTTGATTTAAATTTGTTCTGCTAACAAACAGTCAAACTGCAGTCGCCCCCTGCCCTGTCCCTGACCGTGATGCAACACATGCTACTAACCTACAACTGGCGGTACTCATTGTAAACCGATAGGCAATTCGTTGCATTTGAAGTTACAAGAGAGAGAATAGACTAAATCAAATAAAAAGTCATTGTTTTTTTGTTTTTTTACACGCACGTGCCTGACTGTAGTGCAGTATTCCATCTGCAGGGTTGATGCATTAATTGGCTTTTGAGAGATTAATCAAGGGATTGGCCTGGAATAAAACAAAATCACAGAGTACCGATAGCACGCACACCAGATCATTATAACAAAAACACCAAAAAATAAGTAAATCAGTAAGAAATAAAGTGAGCATCTAAGCCTTCACATTATTAAGAATAGAGTATGTTCTGTAATTATAATGTCGTTTTTACTGGCTGCTTAAGAAATCTCTTGATGATCACTCACACCTTGTCATGCATGTTCAAGCGTCTGCTGCTCTTACTTCTATGACCAGCCCGATCGACAGTTTTCTATTGAGGCGTTACGGTCTACCATAGCAGTCAGACACTCCTAATCACATCTAATCACCATTGGATGTATTTTTTATGTACCGTAAATAAAGATGTGTGGGCACGTGGGGTGACAGCTAAAACCGTGATGGRCACCTGTCGCTCCCAATCCAGACATTGTTTGACCCTGTTCAACTGCAGAGTTCAACTGACAGTCATTCATATGGCCATAAAGAGAGAGAGAGATAATATCTAATATAATATAAGCTTGAAGATGAGGTTTGTGCCTTGATCGCTGTGTAGTTGCGGATGTGAAATGCTTAGCTACGTTGCGGTGTAGTAGCGGCTCAATGGTTTCAATCAGTTTACGTTCACTCGCTTTGAGACCTTGGGTTTGAGTAGTGGTTCCCCTTGCTCTGCAAGCGGACCGGGCTTGTGGAGCGTATGGTACGATGCTTCGTGCGGTGGGCGTTGTTGATGTGTGCAGAGGGTCCCTGCGTCGCGCCCCGGGTCGGGTGAGGGGCGTGCTACGTTTACTGTAACATTGATGCTGTTGCCCGGCATCATTGGTTGCTGCGGAAAAGGAGGGTCGAAAGGGGGGTGAGTGTACCGGATGTGATGGGCTAGCTCGTTAGCGGTGGTGCGCGCTAGATAGCGTTTCGATTGGTTACGTCTTCGCATTGAGACCTTTAGTTGAGTAGTGGTTCCTTGCTCTGCAGGGCCGCGGCTTTTGTGGAGCGATGCGGTACGTGCTTCGGTGGGTGTCAATTGTTGATGTTGCAGAGGGTTCTGGTTCGCGCCCGGGTCGGGTGTCGGGCGGACGCCTAAAGCTCATACTGTTACATAGTGCTAGGGCAAACAAAACAGTGTACACCAGGGGCGGCCCGGAGGCTTTGGGCACATGGCTTGGGGAGCGCATTGTCGAGCACACACAACCCTGTTTCACGCATCTCCATTCTGCTTTGGCTTTTCGCCTACCCTTTATTCTTTTACAGATCTTCTATTAACCTAATTACACTTACTTTTAGGCTTACAGAGTCGGAGAGCAGAAAGTTTTCTTCTGTTGTGCTGTGTGTGTGTGCTGTGTGTGTGTGTGTGTGTGTGTGTGTGCTGTGTGTGTGTGTGTGCTGTGTGGGTGTGGTCTGTTTGTTGTGTGTGTTGTGGTGTGTTGTGTGTCGTGTGATGGTGTGTGGTGTGTGTGTGTTCGTGTGTGTGTGTTGTGTGCTGTGGGAGGGGAGCGCTTAACTTTATGTCGGCTCGGGCACCATTGGGTAAGTGTGCTTGCCGTCGTGATTACTGTACATTAAGTGATTGGGACATTTCATATTTAGAAGGGTTGACACGCAAAACCTGATATTGCTTCATGGTGGGCTCATTGTTTGGCATTAAGTATTGAGTTTACGCCGAAGGACCCCGAGGCATGGACATATCCCCCATTTTCAGGTTGGCGTTGTCCTTTTCCAATCTATTGAGGGCTTTAAAATTTGATTCCAGTCATCTCCTAGATGAAACAATTGACCAATCCTGGCCTCTCACGCCCAAACCAGAGTATATCTGCTTCACGGGAGTTATATCTTGAGTTGAATTTCACTAGACAGGTTTACAAAGTTTGTAGATGACCCCTCGGTCAGTCAGAATGTAATGACAGAGACCCATAGAAACGCTTGTAGTAATGGATAGAAAGCATCACCTTGGAGAGAAATACACCTGTATCTAACATCTAACTGAACTTGAAATAATCAAATTCATTTTGGAATGAAAGTCAATAAATCCAACCTGAATGGTCATAATCTACACATTGTTGAACAGAAAGAAAGTGTCCTTACCTGAGAACCTGTGTGTCCTGCTCCTGTTCCGCTGGTCAGTTAGTTAATCCACCTCACCACATACACTGATCAGATTGTGAGATTTACTCTAGGGGAGTGTGTTAACACATAACACATCTCTCTCTCTCTCGGCTCACCCCAACCTTTCCACAGTCTCTTTCTCTGTAGGCTATACTACATGCTGCAGGGTTGGGATCAATTCCATTTAGATTCTGTCAATTCTGGAAAGTTCATACCAGGAATTGAAAAGGCAATTTAATTTAATTAGTCAATATGGATTTTCAATTGAGAAATTGAATTACGATTAATTTAGTGAACTTTTGTAGTTGAAATGAAAATAACCCCAACAACACTGGTGTTGGTAATACATTGCATTATGCTCAGAAGACACCTGCTGCATTTTTCATTTCCCGCTGTCAACTTTACAGATTGTCAATCCTTGAAATTGACCATGTACTCATCCACAAACACTAACACATACACACACACTCTACTATCTTCACTGCCACACGGGGTGGTTAACCTACATCTTAACAGGATAATTGGCCTGATTAATCTGCCTGTATACTCCAGGCAGTCTGACTGGCAGCCTATAGCCTATAGCCCAGCCCTGTCCAGCACAGAGCCTTCAGACCAACAGATGGCTGCTCATATTCAGGTCAATTAGAGGAACACGCTCAGCACACACAAACAAGACTCAGGCAAAGGCCAGATATACACTCAAACCAAATAAAATCCAGTGGTGTAAAGTACTTAAGTAAAAATACTTTAAAGTACTACTTACAGTACCAGTCAAAAGTTTGGACAAGGGTTTTTCTTCATTTTACTATTTTCTAAACTGTAGAATAATAGTGAAGACATAAAACCTATGAAATAACAGATATGGAATCATGTAGTAACCAAAAAAGGGATTCTTCAAAGTAGCCACCGTTTGCCCTAATGACAGCTTTGCACACTCTTGGCATTCTCTCAACCAGATTCACCTGGAATGCTTTTCCAACAGTCTTGAAGGAGTTCCCACATATGCTGAGCACTTGTTGGCTGCTTTTCCTTCACTCTGCGGTCCAACTCATACCAAACCATCTCAATTGGGTTGAGGTCAGGTGATTGTGGAGGCTAGGTCATCTGATGCAGTACTTCATCACTTAACCAGCATGGCTACCACAGCATTCTGCAGCGATACGCCATCCCATCTGGTTTGGGCTTAGTGGGACTATAATTTGTTTTTCAACAGGACAGTGACCCAACACACCTCCAGGCTGTGTAGGGCTATTTGACAAAGGAGAGTTATGGAGTGCTGCATCAGATGACCTGGCCTCAGCATATGTGGGAACTCCTTCAAGACTGTTAGAAAAGCATTCCAGGTGAAGCTTGTTGAGAGAATGCCAAGAGTGTGCAAAGCTGTCATCGAGGCAAAGGGTGGCTATTTGAAGAAAAAAAATTGATTATGATTTATTTAACACTTTTGGGGTTACTACATGATTCCATATGTGTTATTTCATAGTTTGATGTCTTCACTGTTTTTCTACAATGTATAAAATAGTCAAAACAAAGAAAAACCCTTTAATGAGTAGGTGTTCTAAAACTTTTGACCGGTAGTGTATAAAAAAAAAATATATATATAGTATTATATATATATATATATATATAGAACAAGTATTTGATACACTGACAATTTTGCAGGTTTTCCTACTTACAAAGCATGTAGAGGTCTGTAATTTTTATCATAGGTACACTTCAACTGTGAGAGAAGGAATCTAAAACAAAAATCCAGAAAATCACATTGTATGATTTTTAAGTAATTAATTTGCATTTTATTGCATGACATAAGTATTTGATACATCAGAAAAGCAGAACTGATATTTGGTACAGAACCTTTGTTTGCAATTACAGAGATCATACGTTTCCTGTAGTTCTTGACAGGGTTTTGCACACACTTGCAGCAGGGATTTTGGCCCTCTCCATTACAGACTTCCCAGATCCTTCAGGTTTCGGGGCTGTCGCTGGGCAATACGGACTTTCGGCTCCCTCCAAAGTTTTCTATTGGGTTCAGGTCTGGAGACTGGCTAGGCGACTCCAGGACCTTGAGATGCTTCACGGAGCCACTCCTTAGTTGCCCTGGCTGTGTGTTTCGGGTCGTTGTCATGCTGGAAACGAGCCGACCCATCTTCAATGCTCTTACTGAGGAAGGAGGTTGTTGGTCAAGATCTCGGATACTGGCCCATCCATCCTCCCTCATAGGTGCAGTCGTCCTGTCCCTTTGCAGAAAGCATCCCAAAGAATGATGTTTCCATCTCATGCTTCACGTTGGGATGGTGTTCTTGGGTTGTCCTATCCTTCTATTCCAACACGGCGAGTGGAGTTTAGAGCAAAAAGCTCTATTTTTGGTCTCATCAGACCACATGACCTTCTCCCATTCCTCTCTGGATCATCCAAATGGTCATTGGCAACTTCAGACGGGCACTGGACATCGCTGGCTTGAGCAGGGGGACTTGGGCGCTGGAGGATTTTAATCCATGACGGCGTAGTGTGTTACTAATGGTTTTCTTTGAGACTGTGGTCCCAGCTTCTTCAGGTCATTTGACCAGGTCCTGCCGTGTATTTCTGGTGATCCTCACATTCTCATCGATCATTGATGCCCACGAGTGAGATCTTGCATGGAGCCCAGACGAGGGTGATTGACCGTCATCTTGAATTCTTCATTTTCTAATATTGTGCCAACAGTTGTTGCCTTCTCACAAGCTGCTTGGCTATTGTCCTGTAGCCCATCCAGCCTTGTACGTCTACAATTTATCCTGATGTCTACACAGCTCTCTGGTCTTGGCATTGTGGAGAGGTTGGGCGTCTGTTTGATTGAGTGTGTGGCAGGTGTCTTTTATCCAGTAATGAGTTTCAACAGGTGCGTATACAGGTTGAGTGGAGAAAAGGAGGGCTTCTTAAGAAAACTAACGGTCTGTGAGAGCGGAATTCTTACTGGTTTGGTAGGTGGTCAAATACTTCTGTCATGCAATAAATGAAATTAATTACTTAAAAAATCATACAATGTGATTTTTCTGGATTTTTGTTTTCGATTCGCTCTCCACAGTTGAAGTGTACTATGCATAAAAATGACAGACCTCTCATGCTTTGTAAGTAGGAAAACCTGCAAAATCGCAGTGTACAAATACTTGTTCTCCCACTGTATATATATATATATATATATATATGAGCAGTTTTCATCAAGGATTCTCTCTGTACTTTGGCTCCGTTATCTTTCCTCATCGGACTAGTCTCCAGTCCTTCCGCTGAAAACATCACCCACAGCATGATTCTGACCACACATGCTTCAGCCGTAAGGGTTGGTGGTCAGGTTTTCTCCAGACGTGACGCTTGGCAGTTCAGGAAGAGTTCAATCTTGGTTTCATCAGACCAGAGAATCTTGTTTTTCATGGTCTGAGAGTTCTTTAGGTGCCTTTTGGCAAACTCCAAGCGGACTGTCATGTGCCTTTTACTGAGGAGTAGCTTCCGTCTGGCCACTCTACCATAAAGGCCTGATTGGTGGAGTGCTGCAGAGATGGTTGTCCTTCTGGAAGGTTCTCCCATCTCCACAGAGGAACTCTGGAGCTCTGTCAGAGTGACCATCAGGTTCTTGGTCACCTCCCTGACCAAGGCCCTTCTCACTCAATTGCTTAGTTTGACCGGGCTACCAGCTCTAGGAAGAGTCTTGGTGGATCCAAACTTCTTCCATTTTAAGAATGATGGAGGCCACTGTGTTCTTGGGGATCTTCAATGCTGCAGACATTTTTTGGTACCCTTCCCCAGATCTGTGCCTCGACAGGATCCTGTCTCGGAGCTCTACGGACAATTCCTTTAACCTCATGGCTTGGTTTTTGCTCTGACATGCACTGTCAACTGTGAGCCCTTATATAGACAGGTGTGTGCCTTTCCAAATCATGTCCAATCAATTAAATTTACCATAGATGGACTCCAATTAAGTTGTAGAAACATCTCAAGGATGATCAATGGAAACAGGATGCACCTGAGCTCAATTTCGAGTTTCCTAGTAAAGGATCTGAATACTTATGTAAATAAGGAATTTCTTTCTTTTTTTTTTTTTTCGCTATGGGTATTGTGTGTAGATTGATGAGGGAAAAAATGTATTCATATGTTTTAGAATAAGGCTGTAATGTAACAAAATGTGGAAAATGTCAAGGGTTCTGAATACTTTCCAAATGCACTGTAGTTAAATACGACTGTCTATACACTCAACTAGCTGGCCATGTTTAACTCTTGGTCTTCAACTAATCTCTTGTGGACAGACTAAACACAAACTGTGCATCTGACCAAATTACGCAAGATTTTAGCTCTGTGTTAACCGAGATTAGTCTTCAACAAGTAAACATTTATTAGAGTTCTAACTGATGATGATGTTGACGTCCTGACTGCCACGACTGTTGTCATTCACTGGAATACATAATGGAGTAGAATTGAACTATAATGGTAATTAATCATAGAATTGGAGAGGTGCTTTAATCAAACTGAGTTCACATTTCACATATCCAAGAGAGACCAAGGTTGAATTGTATCTAATAATTACAGAGTTTATTCCACATGAAAGTAGAATTCTGTAGATGCCTTACTATATAAGATGCCATCTGGTCAGGCCAGCTGGCGTTGAGACACCGTGCCAGCACTCACACTTAATCATATCCCATTTGATCAGATTAGGCAGATTGAAGCAGAATCCCTCTCTGAGAGGTGGTGAACAACCTGGTTAGCTTTTATTATCCTCCAACACATGGTACACTCAGGGTGACTGTTCAGGAAATACCTCACACTCTGCACTGTCACAGACAGACAAAGACATACACACTGCACTGTTACACAGACACACACGACATTGCACTGTAACAGGCACACACGACACTGCACTGTCACAGAGGACTGTAACCGAAAAAGAGAGAGACACACACCTATAAGCACATGACATCAATTCTGCCATAGAACATCATGAGAATTCTGGAACACCATGACAATTCTGCCATAGAACATCATGAGAATTCTGGAACACCATGACAATTCTGCCATAAAATATCCCTGGTGGAATTTTGTCATAGAACTTCGTACATATAACCCAATGAGTCAATCCCAGTGTGAAGCGATAAGTCACTGTGATCTCCTTACATAATGAGAGATGAATGCCTGGTTACATACTTACAGATACTCAACGTCAACAAAACAAAGGAGATGATTGTGGACTGCAGGAAACAGCAGAGGGAGCACCCCCATATCCACATCGACGGGACAGTAGTGGAGAAGGTGGAAAGTTTTAAGTTTCTCGGCGTACACATCACGGACAAACTGAAATGGTCCACCCACACAGACAGCGTGGTGAAGAAGGCGCAACAGTGCCTCTTCAACCTCAGGAGGCTGAAGTAATTTGGCTTGTCACCAAAAACACTCACAAACTTTTACAGATGCACAATCGAGAGCATCCTGTCAGGCTGTATCACCGCCTGGAACGGCAACTGCTTCGCCCACAACCATAAGGCTCACCAGAGGGTAGTGAGGTCTGCACAACGCATCACCGGGGGCAAACTACCTGCCCTCCAGGACACCTACACCACCCGATGTCACAGGAAGGCCAAAAAGATCATCAAGGACAACAACCACCCGAGCCACTGCCTGTTCACCCCGCTATCATTCAGAAGGCGAGGTCAGTACAGGTGCATCAAAGCTGGGACCGAGAGACTGAAAAACAGCTTCTATCGCAAGGCCATCAGACTGTTAAACAGCCATCACTAACATTGAGTGGCTGCGGCCAACATACTGACTCAAATCTCTAGCCACTTTAATAATTAAAAATTGGATGTAATAAATGTATCACTAGTCACTTTAAACAATGCCACTTTATATAATGTGTACATACCTTACTTTACTCATCTCATATGTATATACTGTACTCTATACCATCTACTGCATCTTGCCTATGCCGTTCGGCCATCGCTCATCCATATATTTATATGTACTTATTCTTATTCATTCCTTTACACTTGTGTGTAAAAGGTAGTTGTTGTGAAATTGTTAGATTACTTGTTAGATATTACTGCATGGTCGGAACCCAGAAGCACAAGCATTTCGCTACACTCGCATTAACATCTGCTAACCATGTGTATGTGACCAATAAATTTGGATTTAATTTGATTTGAGACAGTAGGTGACATTGACCTGTAAGTCAAATTCACAATCTGAGGCCTGTGTGGTATTTATAGTGTCTGAGGTGCTACATTTGGCCCTGTGTTTGTTTTGGTCTTCTTTACCCTCCACCTTATAATAACAGACTGTTAGATCATGTCCTTCGATACAACTCTCACCCCGGGTCAGGCATACTGGTGATTGTGTGATATAATGAGTATTTAGTATTWMMWWRKCCTGCTAAAGCAGCAGCTACTCTTCCTGGGGTCCACACAAAACATGAAACATGACATAATACAGAACATTAATAGACAAGAACAGCTCAAGGACAGAAGTACCACTGCTAAAACTGCTTCTCTAAGCCAGCCCTGGTATCCTGATCTCACAGCACCAGTGTTCTGTAAACACCAGAGAGAATCTCACAACATCAGGAAGTTAGAGGATACGATAACAGCAACCATTGCTGTCCTTGGTCCATGTGCCTTCAGCAGTCTGATGCCAATATTATCAACAAATAGGAACGTTGAGTCTAACATTTTAGTCGAAGATACTCAACAGCACCGACAGACACTGGCAGAATRATGTGTTTACCATCCGTGTCCTTGGTCCTTCTGTCTGACGTCAACACTATGCATGATCATGTGATGCCTAGCTGCTGTTGAATGTAAACACAACATACAGTAAGAAACCCAGAATGGAAATGCAATAATCATGTGGAGTCCCCCCCTGCTTTGGTTTGAACATTGACCCCCCCCTCTCTAAATGTGTCTTTATAATAATTGACTGTTTGATCCAAGATACCTGAGATTGGCCTTAGGTGCACATTTGACACACTGGGACATTGTCCAGGAAAACAGCTCTAGGTGACCCACATCTAGCGTCACACGCGGTAGACTTCCTTCAAGTTCCAAGAGAGAAGTCAGCCTCAGTAGAACGTGACACTGATGCAGCGGATGTGTGCGATCAGGATGTGACCGAGAGAGGGACAGAGGGAGACATAATAATTCCGAGCTAGTAAGAGCTAGATAGAGAGAGAGACATACTCAGACCCACAAAGAATTCAAAAACAAATCCAATTTTGATAAACTCCCATATCTATTGGGTGAAATACCACAGTGTGCCATCACAGCAGCGAGATTTGTGACCTGTTGCCACAAGAAAAGGGCAACCAATGAAGAACAAACACCATTGTAAATACAACCCATATTTATGTTTATTTATTTTCCCTTTTGTACTTAAACTATTTGCACATCTTTACAACACTGTACTGTATATAGCCATATTATGACATTTCAAATGTCTCTATTCCTTTGGAACCTTGGTGAGTGTAATATTTACTGTTCGTTTTATATTGTTTATTTCACTTTTGTTTATGATCTATTTCACTTGCTTTGGCAATGTAAACATATGTTTCCCATGCCAAGAAAGCCCTTTGAACTGAATTGAATAAGAAACAGACAGAGAAAGAAAGACTGTGAGAGACCTCGAGAGAAAGAGAGATCTAGATGAGTTATTCTGGTGTTTATTAGGCCAGTAGTGCTGCCGTTTGTCAATATGTTGTGCGTCAATCAGTCTTAAAGTAGGCCTGAGGAAGTGAACAGAGACAAACCGCTTTACAGCTCAGATACAAGGTGCCAGGGCACCGGCTCACGAGACCAGACAATCAACCACCTATACTAGCAGGCCAACACCTCCATAGAGCTAGACCTAATGACACAGAACCACAAACCCAGTTTCACATCTATTCCCACTGTAGTTACCAAATGGACCAATTCATGAGCAGCTTCTGTTCTGCTTGTTGCACTGCACTGATTATCGTCACACAACTGCCATCTGTTGGTCAGTGGTAGCTACTACAACKCAATTAAACTGACCCAAAGCTATATGTTTAACCCTAACCCTAGCCTCAACCACAACCCTAACACTCCTAACACTAACCCTAATCCTAACCCATTTTGGCATAACCATAACCCTAATCTTGGCATAATGATTCACTTTTTTTTACCATGGATTTCACTCAAGGAATTACCTCCTGAGGGCAGCACAAGGAAATGGGATCCCTCCCCTAGCCTTGCATAACCCTAACTCTAACCATAATCTTGGCATAACCCTAACACTAACCTTTGCTTTAGACTGATCTTCAACCCTGGCTCAACCCCTTGACATACCAAACTGATGAATCACCTGAAAAGTATTGAATGTTTTTGTTAAAAAAATATATTTTTTAGCCAAATATGTTTTACTCCTATTGATTTATCACTCTCACCCAAAAACATGTTTAAAGTAATAGGCTATAGGCAACATATTTAATATTATGTGATTAATAAACCAAAGGGCTACTGCCCACTTAAGAGAATGAATGGAGGGAATGTGAGAAGGGGGTGGCGGATGTAGGCCAATGATACGTGACTGCGGGGTCTGCCATCCTTGCTTTAAAAAGTTTCAAGTCATTATTCTCTCTACCGCTATTCAGCCCGGGTCCCGTTTGCTCATTGTTATTCTGCCCGAGTGAGTGAGTGAGTGAAGGAGAGGGAGAAAGAGAGGGATAGTGAGCGAGAGAGAGCGTGAACGAGAGTGAGGACATTGTGAGAGAAAGGGAGAGTGATAAAGAGAGACAGAGTGGTAAAGAGAGACAGAGAACGGAAGAGAACTGAGGCTTCTAACCGTAGGGAGTTTGATGCAGCGGTCAGGGGGTTAATTCGCGGTGAATTTTCTGTCCGGGGTGTGCGCGTGAAGGCATGTTGCTAATCCGCTCAACAGTGAGTAGAGGTACAGAACAGCACCAAAAGTCTGACGCCGATTTGTGTGAGTAAAAATTAAAAAAGGGAGAGAGAGAGAGCGAAGGCGGGGGGGAGATTGAGATTTAGTGCGCTGCTGGGTGAACAACCCCCCACTAACGAAGGGGAAAGCAGTAGAAGAAAAGAAAAAAAAAGACAAACGGCGTTTCGGTCATCTGTTTTTTTTTTCAACAATGAGCTCAGAAAAGGTACAATTCCACTTTGTATCAACTATTTTGCTGCTTATCTAACTTTGAATGAATTGCGGTGAGTTTTATATGTAGGCCTAGAGATCAACAGGTGTTGCTGAATGAGGCTTTTGACTGGTGATACTGATTTGCTTCGAGAGTAATGTCTCTCATTTCGTCCACTTTRACYTCTCGATAATTCGTTTAACTTGGTTTAGAGAGGATGTCTCGTATTTTAGTTATGTATGCCAATAAGAGTCAAAGTGATAAACACAACCTCACATCCTCCAATCTGTTTATAATGTTCCTGTTTCACAGACATTTGTTTGTGACATTTGTTTCACCTATGATGTTACATCTCTGTCACATTTGTAATTGTTGCCAAAACCAGTGGAATCACTTAACTGTTGACAAGCTCTGCAGGAGTTTTTCAGTTGTTGACGTTATGTAGGCCTAGTAGCTGTTTCTGAAACATCTTTGGCAACAAAATGTAAAAATTGTATTTCAATACCTATATTACAAAAGCTGTTTCAGGTCATTTGTGTTTTAGTACATTGATTATAGTTTTGCTGTGTAATTCTATATTTGGCTATGTTGTCATTGCATATGAAAATTGGTTCCCAATTGACCAACCTGGTTTGAATAAGAAATTAATAAATAAATAAATTGGACCTTGAGAATGTGCCTCCATCTGCAGAGTAACTTTTCAGTTTACCAAACCCCAATCCTAACCATCAGGACATAAAAAGCATAACTGATTGTAGATCAGCTCTCGTGGGGAACCAGAGGTAGTGTGTTGAGTTGGCTAGAAAGAAGTCCTGGGTTTTTAATTGAACCTCTATTTATCTAGGCAAGTCAGTTAAGAACAAATTCTTATTTACAATGACAGCCTACCAGGGAACAGTGGGTTAATAACTGCCTTGTTCAGGGGCAGAAAGACCGATTTTTACCTTGTCAGCTCTGGATTCGATCCAGCAACTTTTTCGGTTACTGGCCCAATGCTCCAACCACTAGGCTACCCGACACCCCCCAAAAAATTGTTTCTGCCCGGTCAACAATAGGATATTGATCAAGGAAATTCTTCATTGGATTTCTTCAGATATTGATAAGTTCTTTGTGCACTTCTGCTTACTCCAGTCTCCTTTTCTCCTCACACAACACCTGATTTACTTACCAAAAGGCACATCTCAATAGGTGGTCCAGATATGACATGACACAAGTGGGGTGTGGGCCTTTCCTCTTTGGTTCTCTATTGCTCCTCTACTGTTCCTCAAACAAGGGGGGAGTCCAATGACATCACCTCAGACCAACCCTTACAGGAAAAACCACATGAATTTCACGTGATCACATGTGAATTGTGAAGTTAATGCGATAACGTGTGACAACATGGAAAGCAATATGTGATAACATGAAACTATGCATGTGAAAACGTGATCACATTTGAAGTTTTCCAAAAACACATTTTCACATGATTTCATATGTGAAATTTCACTTGAAATCAAGATTTTACACGTTTTTTTCTGTAAGGGTAACTCCTTGAATGCCCTACTCCTTGACGTTTGGAGTTGTGTCTAAAAAAACTAAACAATTTTGCTCCCCAAAAATGACCCTCAAGTGTGTGTACATTACTGTATTTATACTTGGGATATTCAACAGGAAAACGTCAAATTGCTAGAGGACATCTTTAACATAAGCTCAGAGCCTCCTTGAACATTGGTAACAATGCAAAAAGTCCATAGGAGGTCGATTGTACTGTACAGAGCTGTAACCCATACATCTGTGGAATCAAATGATATCATCAGGTCTATTCAACAGCAGCCTGACCGCTCAGTGTTACCCAACACATGTCTGTCTACCCAATGACCATCCACTGACATCAACAAGTGAGCCAATGCATGACATGCTGCAGAATGCCACACACACAGGATGTTGTCTGAAAGGAGCATGTGTGAGCCTTAGTGTAGAGTGAAGTCAGATGTGTGTGTGTTGTTGTCCCACACGAGGACCACCGTGCTGTAACACTAGAGAGAAGAGGCTTGTGTGAGAGCCACTGTACATTCATCATGGCTAGAGTACTGTAGGTTTACAGAATAGAACTTGAATGACTAGAATTATTTCTGAGACGTTCTATAATACCGTATCAGAACTATGTCTATTCTGCCCACTCTATTTCCACCAACCCATGTAATGAAGTGTCATAGGCATGACACAAGTATTGCCTAAAGTGGTCTATATTACCAATCTTCTGATTGTGTCATGTAATAAGTTAGGCATTATAGTGGAGCAGTTAGAATGGCCTGTTACTCAGTGTGCTATAGCTTGCAAGTAAGCATTTCACTGTACCGTTTAAACGTGCTGTATCCTGTGCATGTGACAAATACTTTGATTTGATTGGATTATATGTTAGAGTAACAAATGCTGTTTTTTCCAGTAGGTGCTCCACCACTGCAGACACCATGTATTATACAGTGATACCCTGGTGTATTTTGCTTAGGTCATGTGATCTGTGATACATCTGGACGTCTGTTATTACTTCTGCGTCTGAGTTATGAAGTAAAAAAAACGTAGAACCCCCCCCATAAAACTTTATTACCAAAACGTGTCTTAAAACAGCAGTCAGACCCTCCTTTGATTCCAGGCCCTGAGGTTGTATGTCCTGCTTCCATATGGATGTGAATAACACAGCACTTCTTAACTTTTGCGATTGAGTCCACCAATTACTTTATCACTACCCTACATTAGGGCAACCCAAAGGTTTCTGCTATCAGTTTGTTTCAGACCAGTCATAACCCCTCAGATAAGAACAATGGACTTTTCCAACACCAGGCACAAGTGTCATGGCGCTGAATAAACATTGGACCACAGAGAGAGAACCGTTGCTGAACTGACCAAGCTGTTCGGTGACAGAATTCCCCCCTGGATTAAATGGCTAAAGTCACGCTCAACTCAGCTTTTCCCCTTACAGCCCTCCTTTGTTATCCTACAGAGATTACATGAAAAATGTTGACCCATATCGGATAATGGAGCAGGACAAAGTCAACTTTTCCAGTCGTTAGCTCTGGAAGGTCACCCTCTTGATGAGGAGCAGCCGGGGTTCCCAAAGACTGGCTCCGGACCCACTGGTGGGCTGTGGTTTATTCCTCTTGGGTCACGGCTAGAAGTCTTGGGGATAGACTTAACACAGTCCCAAACAACTCTAAAAGATGGGTCACAGCACAAGCATGTTGGGTATGCAGGGTGGTAGTTTAGGAATAAGCTGTCTGGTCATTGCCTCCTGTATGGATCATAGACCACTGATGAAAACCCTCCATCTCACTCGGTATGGGTGAGTTTGATTTGCCAGGTCACCTCCAAACACCTCAGCCTGAATACCTCTCTTGGTTGTCTGGTTAGACCTCTCAGAAGTTCTTTATACTTGAATTAATTGTACATTTCAGTTATTTAACAGACACTCTTAACCCTAATTGCTCCTGTATGTTCCTGTGGATAAGTGCTTGCTCAAGGGCACATCAACAGATTCTTCACCTAGTCTGTTCTGGGATTTGAACCAGAAACCTTTTGGTTACTGACCCAACACTCTTAACCGCTAGGCTACCTGCCAACACTTGTTTCTCTCCATCTTTGTGTTTCCAGGGGACTTCAGTCTGCTGTTGTAAAGCCTAATACCCTAAGATACAGGGGAGGAGACTACAAWACATAAACATTCTGAAACACCATGTCTCGTTCAGACGAGGTCAACAAGATGACAGAAAACGTGTATAAGGTACAGTGTGTGTAGGTTTGTTGTCTCCAAGAGCAATGAATTAGTCTGTAGATGTAGTCAGGCGAGTGCCCTATATAACGRTTTTGTTGAAACTCAGTCTGCTAGCAGCAATGATCACAGACTGTGACTAAGTGGTAAGTTGAAGAGGAGACATGAATATTGTCTCTTGTTGTCATGTGTGTTGTAGGGGATTCTGGACCAGTTCAACCCCAGTCTGAAGAACTTTGTGACCATGGGGAAACACTATGAGAAAGCCCTGACAGGTGAGAGAGAGAGTGGTGTGCACACAGTATACTGTATAATGTGTGGTATAGTATGTCTAGTGGCGTTGGGTGGGCATGTTSGTAGGGCATGTTTGTTTGGACATTTTAATGATGTCACTCTGGTTTCTGGCATAGAAGCTGCATTCCACGCAGGCCCGATCCTAAAGCCCATTTAGAGGGTCTTTGTTACATGGTGCCCCTCACTGAAAGGTGTTTTCCTCTCAGGAGTGACGGTAGCAGCCAAGGGATACTTCGATGGTCTGGTCAAACTGGGAGAACTGGCCAGCGACAGCCAAGGGTCCAAAGAACTGGGTGAGTGACTGGGTGGGTGTATGAGAGTGAGAGAGACCGGTGGGTGGGGTGAGAAACACTAAGGGACTATGGGACAAGAAGCGAGCTAGAGAGTGGAGGAACGAGAGAAAGTAGGGAGTGAGTGAGGGAGGGAGGGAACTGAGAGAGAGAGCGAGCGTGAGGGAACTGAGGAAGAGGGAGAGAGTGGGGTGATTGTTGAGAGATTAACAACACCACATGATCTCATTGTAATGCTGCAAACAGTCGGGGAGGGAGGGAGAGATGCCAGACACCACAAACTACTGTGCTGTGGGAGAGAGACACACAGCCTTTACCTCATTGGCAGACTCACAGCTGWCATCATAGGCTGAGAAGTTGAGAGATACAATCATTCAGTCAGTTAACAGCTCCAGGTGAGATAAGATACTACTTTATTGATCTGACACCTCAGACACAATATTGCACATACAGACAATGTGAAGTCACAACAAGTGTTTTTTCCCCCAGCCCTTTTATCCCACTCTGTATCCCTGTGTTGATGACGTATTCTCTGTATCCTGTGTCTTCTTGGGGATTCCAGGAGACACGTTATTTCAGATGGCTGAGGTGCACAGGCAGATTCAGGTTCAACTGGAGGACGTGGTAAGTGTTTACCGTGTGTGTGTGTGTGGTGATATGATTGATTGTTAAATATTGTGATGCTGTATGAATGATGGTGGAATATGATCTACAGTTGAAGCTGTTCCATTCTGAGCTGCTGTCACAGTTGGAGCAAAAGCTGGAGTTGGACATTAAATATCTTACCGTGAGTTTATCTATGCATTTTCCTTTAACATATTTCCTTCTCTCTACAGCACAACCACTTTTCTGACAAACTATTTTTCTATCTGTTGCTCTGTCTCTCTCTCAATCGGATTTTCTCGCTCCTGTTCTCTCTCGATCTCAGGCCACYTTGAAGAAATATCAGAGTGAGCGCAAGTCGAAGTCGGAATCTATCGAGCGCTGCCAATCACAGCTCAAGAAGCTGCGCAGGAAGAGCCAGGGCAGTCGCCACCCCAACAAGTACGGAGATAGGGAGATGCAGGTAACTGGCATCCAACAACACCATTTTGTGTCAGTAGTGCTTTGAGTGTAAGGTTTCAACGATGCATTTGTGTCTTTTTGAAACACTTACAATTGTGTTTTGACACTTGAGATTTGTCTGGGATTTTCTTGGAAACACCACCAGACTAAAGCATCTTACTCAGCATTACAAGGCACAGTCAAGTGTTTGTGTGTGTGTATGTACAGTCTGTGTGTGCGGAAGTATGGATGAGATTAAACAGCAATCTGGCTCAGCTGATTTGGCTTCCAGTCCTTACTGAAGGAAAAAAGGGGGATAGGGAAGAGAAAGAGGAGAAATCTTAGGAATGAGAAAACAGGAAATAAGAAGGGGTGGACAATGGAAGAAAAMGTTAAGGAAGGTGAGGGATAATATTTTGTGATTAGGATTTAGTTTATCGCTGCTCAGCAGACAGGATATGATGTCACTTCTTCCTTTTGGTCCCTCTGCTGTGCCTCTCTCCCTACAGTGTATTATAAAGGTCACATATCTCCTACTCCGCTGGCTCTGTTATGCTGCATTCGTTTCTATGTGTGTGTTTACTAACCTCTGTCAGTATGTGGAGCTAATGAGTCGTCGTCAGGCTGAGCTGGACACGCTGGTTGCTGTGGGTTACCGCTCAGCGCTGACGGAGGAGAGGAGACGATACTGCTTCCTTGTGGACCGCCAGTGTTCCGTCACCAAGCTGCTCATCAACTACCACTGCAAGGTACACACACACACACACACACACACACACACACACACACACACACACACACACACACACACTTCCCTGACCCCCATCCATCTGCCAACCTGCCTCTCCTTCCTCCCTGTGTCCAGGTGAGAGAGCTCCTGCACAGAAGCTGTCCTCATGGCAACAGTCATGCTCCCAGCCAACCAGACTACCTGAACGGGCGCTCAACCTGCTGCGTCACACCGCCCCTCAGGGCTCTGGGGCATCTGGGATAGCTGATCTCCTCCGACATGCTAAACTGGTGCTGCACAGCCAGAACAGGTGAGGGCAAGGGTTTCAGTTTCAGTTCATGAGTAGGAATTCACAGACAAATGTTGAATTACATGTACTAGAAATAAAGTGAAATTATTATAAGATTAGGGTATTCTGTTATTTAGACAGCATTCAGATGGTTTTCAGTCATTTAGCAAAATTCATTGTTTCTTCTCATCGCTCTGTCTTATCTCTCTCTCTTACCATTTCTCTCTTTCAGAGCTGTCCTACAGGAGGTGCCTCCTGTTTGAATGGTGCTCCCAGCAGCAGAGACCCATCCCCTCTTCTTCCCAGAGTGACATCCCCCCTCCCCAAAACTCCCCCGGACCCCAGACCTTCCGCTCCCTCGCTGCCACTGGAGGGGCTATTGGAGGAGTGGGGCAGGCTCCCCTCAGCAGACCAGCACGCCTATTAGTGTCTCAGCTAGCCCCAATGCTAACAACAACATAAGTGCTAATGCTATCACTACTGCAAACACCCCTCCACCTCCTCCACGGTTGGCTCCAGCCAAGCCCAGCAGACCTCTCTTCTCCTGGCCAACAGCACCTCCAGCCTTTTCTCCTAGTCTGATCCCCTCCACTGTGCTTTCTCTCAGCCATGGCTCCCCATCCTACTCCTCCCTACAGGCCTGGCCCTGCCGCTGTCCCTCAGTGCCCTCACAGTCCTCCACTACCCCACAGTGCACCTCTCTCCAGAGCCATAACCCCCTCGCTGCACCACCAGGGAGTGCTAGGAAGAGGGAAACACCATTGCTGTCCCATAATCCCATGCTGATGAAGGCAGCGGAGATGTATGGAACATCTACCTGCCTTTGCCTAGGAACCAGTCAGCGAGGGCCGGGTGGGAGGGTTTATGGGTAGGTTTTGATACCCCCTTCGCTTTTTATTTGCCATCTTGTCCATTTCTTTCCAATGTGATGTCTATTAATTCATTTCACATTCTCTCTCTGTCCCTCCCTATCTTCAGGTTCCACTCTGCCCAGAGACAGAGTTCTCCCTCTCTCCACCCGTCTCGTGTGGAAGCATATTTGCCCACGCTCCTGGGGTTCAGAAGCAGTGGAGTGGGCGGGGCCTGCTTACTTCACTTCCTGCCAGGCGACGCTCTCAGCCTCCTCATCTCTGAGCCCAGAGACGGGTGGCACTATGGCCAGAARGAACGGACGGGACGGTAAGAGTRAGAACCCACCATTCAGCTGTACAAAAGCCTACAATTCTTCAAACACCAACTGAGGACTGTTCTYAAATTACATCTTCAGSCAATCCATMGGTTTTCTAGGTTATATACGGATAATACCAAAACAATTCKTCRCTCTCTKCCTTACAGGAAAGGCTGGTTCCCTTTCTCCTACACTCAGCCCTACCCCAACACCTTGGATCCCCTCGACAGCAGGTCTGTCACCATAGAAACAAGAAACTGTTATGATATTGTCATTTCATTCCTCAAAATGTTATTGTCTTAAATGGAAGTCAACTTTGTTATGGTTATGATTAAATCTTGACACTGTAACTCTGGAAATACATCCGCTATGCTGTCCACCCTTCCCTGTATTTACTCTGATCTAACAGCTTAGCTGCAGCGTTGTCAACAACATTATTGTCTGTCAGTACGATAGCGATGTCTACAAACTGGCAGTGATGATTTTGGCTTATTCACAGGAAGCTGAGAGAGGTCACTGACACTTTGACACAGATATGCTGTTTTTTTCTCTAAGTGTCATTATCATTTTGATGTGTCCATGCCAAGCAAAGAGACCAGGCCTTTAGAGAGGAATAAAAATGAATGACCCTCATTCTTTCCATCTGCCTAAGCTCTGTCCTAATCTTCTACCACCTTGTAGGTCCCCTTTACTCTCCAAGATCAACAGTACAGTTGATGAGTTAGCATGACCACTTTCCTCCATTTATCCTCAGTCTGAAATGTCAGAACAATATGCCTGCTATTGTCATTAAGGATATTGAGTTGAGCAAGACAKTTGGAAAATGAACCATTTACCAKTGGTTTCTCTCCAGKTCCRCGCTCCTCTCTAAGGTCAACAGRACCKGTACGGGTCAGTTAGARAAGCTGGTCTCCCCTGGRCTGCCTGCCCTGACCCCTGAGTCCGAGGAGGAGCGCTCYTTCCCCCCTCAGAGGGTCAGCACCTTCCGCCCGCGCCCATACAGCATGGCCGACTCCAACCAGGTCAGCCTGAGGCCGAAGGTCAGAGGTGAAGGGGTWGAGTGGGCAGGGCCCRCTGACCGACCGGRTCTGTCAATGCTGATGCAAGAGGTATAGATGGCTTATAATGACAGAATATAATGTAGATATGATATGTAATGGGTTAATAACACTAGGKTCTTCATCGCTTTTACTACAGCTCTCCTCAGACTTRGCCTCTCCTCCACCCTCCCCAACCTGGTAAATGCATTCATTATATTATTTAWACAGTAGACATASTGCATTGCAGTAGTCACCAACTCTGGTCCACTTTAGATAGATGACTGTCGATAAACGTGTCTAAGCTTCTGTCATGCCTGATATGCACATTGTCTCCCTGGCAGGACCAACCCATTTGCCCATGTCCGGCTCAGAAAGACGGTGACCAACGATCGCTCTGCACCCATCATCGAATAGGACATGGTCTCCTTGAACAGGCAWCCAATGGAGAGGTGTTAATAGGAAACATTCATGTGTTTTGAATTTGTTTTCAGAGTCCAGTAACTGTGTTGGTTGAGTTCTCAACTGTTGAGCCTTAAGAGAAAGCCTTAAGTAAACCTTTCTGTTCATGTTGGTTATTTACAAGTGCTTATTAGATGTGTATTAATCAGGCCTAAGTCAAAATACAGACACTTATGTGGTGTTATTTTGAAGATAGAAGAATCAAAGCTGACATTTGAGTGACATAACAGTGATTGTCAAAGACCCGTTGGACAAAATGAGATCTTGAATAAAAATCCACCATAGTATTTGAGAATTATAGAGTAAAAAGATGAGTGTGGGAGTTGGAATTTAAAAAGCTCTGTGATGTTAGTAAAAACACAAACAGATGGCGGCCATTTTGTCGGCATGTCCAACATTAACATTTGAGCCCTGGGCATTACTGATAATTMTATAATGTTCTTTTCATTTTACAACACTTTTCTAGAAGTAACCTTGATAGAAAATGTTTATTYTGTTTTTTTGTCTGTACCCATTCAGGGACTGGTTCCTGGTAGCAGCCTGTAGTCGGGTAATAGTTTAATGAATTATAGCYTACTTTACTTGTACCATTAGGAATTGTCTTAAAGGACAGGCTCCTGTTTTATCAGTATTCTCATTGAGGAGGATTTTTGAGAAGAGAGTTATGCAGAGATATGTGTGTATGATCCAGGAAAATCCAAACATGTTGAAGAATTGTCATTATTTTTTTTCCATTGTTGGGATTAGCTAGGCAGATGTATTTTCACGATAGATGCAGACCTACCAATCACTTGTTGATTTATCACATTTGTACAACTTAATTTACATGTTCTCTGAATGAAGATTTAAAGAAAAGTGTATTGATGTTGCTTACTGATGTCATCAGCACAATGCTGGGTAGGAAATAGTTCAAGTTTAAACACCAATATTTTTTAAATAATAATTTGTTTTAATGTGAGGTAGGATTTGTATAAGGAATTATATTTTTAAGATCAACTGATCAATTTACAAAGGCAATTGATATGATATGTTATACACAGAAATATGTTGCATTGCAAAGCTATTGCTGCTAGTTTGGGATGTGTAGATTGTATTGAACGTTTACCTTCAAGAGTCTCTGTTATCTACAGAAACGTATTAATAGAAGTAAGAAGGAGCAACAGTACAGATGTAGGATCTTTATTTGATCACTCTTTTGTTGGTGAGAATGTTCCTGCATWGCAGGAAATGCAAACTTGTAGTGTATTTTAGTTTTAAAAAGGCTTCTAAAGTGTGTCTATCAACCRCTACAAAAATMTAGATTAATTCACATTTCTTGTTGCTGCAGGATTATTTTCCTGCAACTGGCTAAAATGAAGATCTTACATCTGTAACAATGCATCCCTGTGGGGTGAACTGTACTTCTATTTGTATTGGACAGGTAGAAGAGGAAAGAAACAGTGGAGGGTTTGGAGGACGGGTTTTCCTGGAAAGTAGGTTTGAGAAATTGGCATTGTGTTGAGGGATAAATGTATAAGAAAAGAGATGGATTCAGRTCGTTTGTTTTTACTAGTGTCTTCTCGATTGATTTAGAATTCGACTCCAACAGATTGTTCARWTCTAGCAGATTTTAGCTGCARGTTTACCAATTGCAAACCGTACAGAACCTTATTTAAAGGGTGAAGACTGATTGTGTTTATGAAGTRTAACTTTGAAAGTGTTGAGGAAAGTATTTGGAAAGTGGAACAGTGTGTGAGCAAGTGTCAATGGTAAACTAGATGTAGAAAGTAGTATTTRTCTCTCGCTTTCTCCATGTCTGGTATCTCTCTAGTCTGTCATCTGGTATCTCGCTAGTGTCTCTGTCATCTAGAAAACTGCAGTTGAGAGATTCAGGGTGGAAATATGTGGCTAGGAAAGTTGAGTTTCTCTGTATGATCWTTATTCTGATTTCCGGACCTTACAGTGTATAGTTCCTTCTCTCCTCATGTTTCTGTATCGTATTAAGTTGCATCTCTAACCTAGCCTGTGAAATGATTGACTTTCTTGCTATGGTAATTCTAAGACTCAATAAATAACATTGCTGTTGATTTAAATACTGAGTATAMTGAAATCACATAGTTGAAGTTTACTTATGTTTGTACAAATTGCAACAACAAAAAAATGTTTTTGATCTTGTTTAATTTTGTTTTTCCTTAACCTTGCACCTTTTCTTTTCACCATCCTAACCTTCTTCAAAATATGACCTTTCAATGTCAATCTAGCTATATGAGAATGGGATCCAGTTGTAAAAGGCAAAAGAAAAATGATGCTGTGGTGACTATTCAGGATCTCATATTCAGGATGCCTCTGTTAGTAGGATTGTCTTAAATACGTGTTTAAGAATGAAACAATTGCCTCTGCCCCTACTTTTATTTCAGTCTTTTAATTTGTTTTGTTATATTCTTTTTTTGTTACTTCATCTGTAGCTTTTTTCTCTTTAAAACAGCATTGCCTTTCTGAGACACACAACAATCATGGTCACAGTATAAAACCTTARAGACATTCCTGATACCACTGTTATTGTATTTCTTTCCAATGAATACTTCAATAAATATGTTAATCACTATACCCAGTGTTCATCTTCGCATTGAACAACCAAACCATTTTGCAGGTATTTGATTTAAAATCTCCTCGGCTTCAGTTGAATTGAGTGGCCACAAATGCCTTATACTCCTTAATCCATAAATCCCTATGCACATAATCAGTACAATTTTACAGTAGGCAATAGTTTCAGTAGTATTTTTTTGATTTTACCAATTGGTAGTTAGTCTTGTCCCATCGCTGCAACTCCCGTACGGACTCCAAAACACAACCCAGCCGCACTGTTTCTTGACACAATTGCCCGCTTAACCAGCCGCAACAATGTGTCGGAGGAAACACTGCACCGTGCATTGTGCCCGAGCTGCCACAGGAGTCGCTAGAGCGCAATGGGACAAGAACATCTCTGCCGGCCAAACCCTCCCGAGCCCGGACGACGCTGGGCCAATTGTGCCACGCCCCATGGGTCTCTCGGTCACGGCCCGCTGCGACAGAGCCTGGACTCTAGTGGCACAGTTAGGCACCTAGACCACTGCGCCACTCGGGAGGCCCCAGTAGTCTATGTTCTTGATGATAAAGCATTCTGATGCCCTGATTATGTTTTTATGTGTAAAAGAAAATTTCCACATCGCATGGACAATAACATTTTTCTAATGTAATCTATTTAATGTATTTTATAAACAGATTTAATTCTTAATACGTGTGGCCATATATGTGGCTGGTGGGGAAACATAGAAAGTCAGATGTACGAAGAGCCTCCAGCACCTCCTCCAAGATAAGGGTGCGGGCTGGACTGCTGAACATCCCAGCCTCCTGGAACTCTCTGGACCAGCCAGGGGCCCCCAAGGAGGTGGTCTGCTGGAAGGGACCCAGTGGGGCCGAGTCTGGGTTCCAGCCTTCAGATGAGTCCTCGTCATGGGAGCTGAAGGGGTCTTTAGGGAAGTCTCCTGAAATACAGTGTAGCATCTTGACTGTTTCTRARGCTGCTCAAAACTCAAAGATTGCTGTAATTCCGTAACTAAAAACTAGCTGGATCGGCATTCAAACRTCTTTCATCWKACCAGTTAACTGTCTCTAACAGGATGTAATAGGTACAGTCAGATACTGTATTCCAGTTCCAGGCACCAGAGTTSCACCACTTCTGTTCCAGCCCAACACACCTGATTCAGCTACTCAACTYAACATTTACAGCCATTGATTAGCTGAATCTGGTGTATTAGTGCTGGGCTAGAATAAAATGTGCAACACTTAGAAACACTGAGCTATAAGCCAGCTGAGATAAAGCTTCTCCAGCCAGCAGCATGCCTCATCTGCACTGAGTGACCGTCTTCCTCCACAGGTGAAGATGACCACTCGAATGAACTCTCAACCACACAGAGGCACTCTATCTGTTTTTCTGTCTATCGCCTGCAGCCCAGCCACCAGCAGATACACACTAGTACCACTGCTTTCCACATCATATCCCAGGAGAAAAGAGAACAAGTGATTGTAGATTCTAGATTTGGAGCAGGTGTTAATTTCAAGCTCTCTCTGTTGCCAGGTTATGTGAGTTCCTCAGTGACCTGAGGTTMGTTTATAAAGGGGTCCTCAGCCCTGTGAGGAAGAGGTGTAACCTGAACACAGACAGAGACACCCCCAGGAGACCCATAGATAAGAGAGAGCAGAGAGCTTTATGGACACAAAGCACAGACCAAAGGTGCCATAATTAACCAATACTTCCCAAACGGGGGATGATATCAGAGGGCTTTGTAATCAGATTTGAATTTTTTTTTTTTTATACATTTTCTGGATGTCAAAGCCACATTTAAAATTCTAATTTCCCACCCCTTTTTTGTGGTCAWCCATCATCTCAAATCCACTTGACTGCCAGACATTTCTTGTGTAATGTCTGAAGTGTGTGTAGGGCTAGTAGCTTGTAGTTCTAAAGTCTGTTGTCTATTGTATAAAAGTACAAAATAGGTTAATGCCGTATACATTGTAAATTAGTAGGTTTCCTAACATTAATTTCTGAATTGAATCAAGGGTGTATTAATCCAATGAGGTTGTGAATACCTTTTGAATAAGTCATTTTATTAAAAAGGAAATATGTGTTGTGTTTCACAATACAATACACATGCTACAATATTCATAAAAATGGCRAAATCATATTGACAACAAATAACATCCCAACAGAATCCAAGAGCAAAGTTGGTGGTATTAAATACATAATCTTTATTGAGGGCCATCTACTGAGAAGCAGACACAGAGAGACAGGAACAATGGGCTGTGGTCTGTACAGGAAAGGGAATGTYGACAGTTACAGGCTTTTAATCCAGTCCAGGTTTGGTCCTTTAGGGTCACAAGGGTGGCTGGGGACATCGTCCATCTTGCCATTGTTTCGCACAGGGACTGGGGAGAGAGGAAAAKGGTTTTGTTTATGCCACCAACTGTCTAGYGCCAGACTTAATGATTTGCTCATAATGGTTTAATGGCTTACCTGGGTAGTTGTATGGCACAGCTGCATTCATCATGCCTGAGTACTTCGTTAAGGGACTCACTAATGGAACAGTAACGGCTGGGAAGAAATACATGAAATATCAATGATATGTTACACCAAGTGAACACACAACTCAATTCAGGGAGGGCTGAAGGGCATTATTTTATGTGTATCATGTAATGTCAGAATCCATTAGGTGTAACTACAGTTGAATTTAGCATATTGTAAGATATGAGCATTACAACCTGTGATGGATACTTTGAGAGATGTACTGACCGAGAAGTCCAATTGCGCAGGCGGCCAATACCACTGGCTCCTTATTCCACGCATTCTTCAGGAAGGCTCCAATTCCTGGCAGGAGAAGCAAACAGACATTTAAGTTACAGCGGGACAAATGCACACTGTGTTATGCATGATCTATGATCCAGTGATTGATGAATGTATTAAGGATATAGCTAGATACAAATAGCTAGCTGGGCTTATATGACTTGAAACTACATGTCATATTCCCATTAGTTTGAGTCTATACAGTATTGTAAACATGACAGCATTGGGCAGATAAATACTGAAGATGAAGCTAGAAGATCAACCCTATCCAACTGCNATGGAACAGTAACGGCTGGGAAGAAATACATGAAATATCAATGATATGTTACACCAAGTGAACACACAACTCAATTCAGGGAGGGCTGAAGGGCAGTGCACACAAGTTTATTTTATGTGTATCTGTTATGGGATTTTTGTGTTTAATGACTAAAATATGTATACATTTAACTTAGATGTTACTGTATGAATGAAACTTATTATAATCATAATGCTGAATATTATGTGTTCCTTATTAGAAAGAATGGAGTTATCTTCAGACAGGCTGGAATACTGTGTTCCTTACAGGACATTTTGTCTCTACCCAGGGAGGGGAAAGACCTTGGGTTGGTTGCAGATAGTTTAACAGGTGGCAGACAGTAATGAGAACGCTAACTATACTGCCATTGTATTCTAGAGGAGGATGGACATTAAAACCTATAACATCATCTTTATTATATAACCTGATGTAAATTGTATTATGATCAGTACTCTCGAGAATAAACGCTATTGATTGATTGATTTTTAAGACTGGTTTCTGTCCATTTAATGCTGATAATTATCTTACAAATTCTTATTTATGGGCAGAGTGTTTTAATTGAATTGGTTGATAAACATAGGAATAAAATTCCTTTAACAGTATCATGTAATGTCAGAATCCATAAGGTGTAACTACAGTTGAATTTAGCATATTGTAAGATATGAGCATTACAACCTGTGATGTATACTTTGAGAGATGTACTGACCAAGAAGTCCAATTGCGCAGGCGGCCAATACTACTGGCTCCTTATTCCACGCATTCTTCAGGAAAGCTCCAATTCCTGGCAGGAGAAGCAAACAGACATTTAAGTTACAGTGGCACAAATGCACACTGTGTTATGCATGATCTATGATCCAGTGATTGATGAATGTATTAAGGACATAGCTAGGTACAAATAGCTAGCTGGGCTTATATGACTTGAAAATACATGTCATATACCCATTAGTTTGAGTCTATACAGTATTGTAAACATGACAGCATTGGGCAGATAAATACTGAAGATGAAGCTAGAAGATCAACCCTATCCAACTGCTCTGTTTACACCAGGGTAAGCAGGACACAACGTTTTGGATCGTTCAGATAGAAATACGTTATGTACAACAAACATGCCTCTCTGACATGTAGAATAAGAATCCCATCAGCTCTAATTAATGGGATTTCTATCTGCAAAGTTCGACAACTGAACGTGGCCKAGGTTTACACTCAGCTCAGTCAGAAGAGAGCYGRGGACTGTGGAATGCAAGCGATTCAGATTGGAGATATTTAATGARCAAACTACTACATTTTGATTTGAGCTTTGACCTWAAAAGGTTAGGTAAAGAATGAAGTGGAGACGCGACATGCAGCTKAWACAAATCGGCTYACACTATGTTYGTCCAAGGTCACATTATTCGWTTGGCATGGTAAATTAAAATATGCATACAAAATTAGAGTTGAATAKAATATTTASTTACAATTAATCATACACTAGCATTATCAGAACACCAYTGTTTGCTTGACAGAGGAATCAAGCATAAAACGAYASAGCTAGCTAGCTTGCTAATAGCAAAGTTCACCCACCTGCCATGTTGCTSTTTGTAGTTTTGCCYGGCTGGGYAACATGGGAYCTGTAGTCTACATAATGTCGTATAATTATTGCGCCAGTTGCAACAACACAAAAYGGTTGTTTGACAGCGTGAAATRTGCGGTGATGCATTGAGCGCTGCAGTCAATGGATCGGGTAAACATYTGTTTAAAGTGTCAGTCAGACCATCCAGATACAGTAGTTAGTCGTAAYTCTTCAAAAATGCTGCGCATGTTAGATGCTTTTCAGTAACGTCGTTAGCAAGTTAGGCTAACATTAGCTAGTCGAATGTGTTGTCATCTCGGTTTAATCGTTTTCAAGAAAAGCTCACGTTAACGAGTTGTGATTTCGTTAACCAAATCAAACTTAGGTCACCTAAATGTAGTTTTATTTGGGGTTGAGGAAGGTGTTGCTGATTAGCTAACGCTGTCTGCAAGCAAATAGTTATTATGGTAACTAGTTATAACATTCCTAAAGATTAACCCCACATAGGAGAGGCGTCCTTTAGTGTTGGGCTAAAGAAAATATGCTGTCAGGTTGAGTCAAGAAAGTAACCCTACCTGTTTGTCAAATGTAGTGTAGATTCGTGACACTGTCTAGGACGTGATTTATGAGGGGGTGAACGATCTTATTCCTCCTTCCACCCCTCCCTCAGATGATGGAGGATTTCTCCGGCCTGGCCCTGCCGCCTCTCTTTGGGGGCCACATCCTGGAAGCAGAGCTGGAGCCAGGTGGTGTGGAACTGGGCCCAGGGGAGGTAAGTAAGAGTTCTGAGTCTGACTATTATGATTCCAGTGGCTCGGTTGGTTGGAAATGGAATATGGTGCTAGAGCCGGGGTATTCAACTCTTACTCAACGAGGTCCAGAACCTGCTGGTTTTCTGTTTACCTGATAATGAATTGCACACCCCAGGTGTCCCAGGTCTAAATCAGTTCCTGCTTAGAGGGGAACGATGAAAGAAACAAAAATGGTGTGCGCTAAATGACAGTTTTTATCATTAGGTAGAGCTTGGCCCTGGGGTCAGCGAGTTGCTAGAGGGCAGAGGTCAAGGGTCAGGAGCAAGGCCAGAGCAGCAGCAGGAGGAGAGGAGAGAATTGGAGAAAAGGAAGTACCTGGCTTTGATCAAGAGGTGTAAGGAGATCGAACAGGTGAGTGACTGTGGGGAATAATTTGTGTGTGTGATTGTACGACCCTGCCAAGTGTGGATTTTTATTGTGACTTTACTATCGTATCTTCAGGTAGTGCTCTATTTAAGAACCAAGTTATATGGATGTGCATCTGTGAACATATAGTTTGATGTTGGTAATGACAGTGCAAACATGTAGCATAAAGAAATGCATGGTAATGAATCCTTTCTAGGGTTGCAAAATGTTCAATACATTTTCTGGTTTTCCAGAAATCCTGTTTGGAGGTTTCTGGATTTCCTGCTTATTCCCTCCTGATTCRGGGAATCCTCCAACCAGGATTTTGGGCAAACCAGGGCATTTATTGTCCGTTCCAGGAAATTTGCCACCCTAATCCTTTCACCATTTTCTCTGCAGGTGAATGAGAAGATCCTTGGTCGCCTTCACCAGGTACAAAGACTAACACGTCGCATGAAGAAAGAGAGAAGGTAAAAAAGGACTGAAGCTCTMTCTGTCCTTTCATTMGTRCATGTCTTTTTRAGTCTATGGTCTATTGGCCTCTCCATTGTAAATACAGGCTAGCTCAACTACAACAGCAACTGAACTTTCCTACTGTAGGTTCCTAATGAAGACCCTCGACGCCCATGGAGATGACTATAGAAATGCACAGCTCACCATATCGCTTGAGGTGAGAATGAGATATTCAAAAAGTGAAAAAGTGTTTCTTTAATAATAAACCAGCAGAGTTCCATGATATACAGTTATAGTATATTGAAATGTAACAACGATTCATTATTCAATCTTTCACCATTAACTTTGATGGTGATGCAGAAGATGTCAACTGGGAAGGTTTTCTGTTGGAATGAAACTGGAGAACTCTTCTGAAACTGAGTTTTCCCCCAACATACTATGTCTTTATACTCAAAGCAACACTGTTGTTGTTTCAGGAAGAGTCTGGTGCCCATTTAGACATCGGCCCTGGAGCAGAAGATGATAGGCTAAATGACCTTCCTAGCCACTCCCCCTCTGTCCCTTTCCAATCCACAGTGGGATCCAAGAAGAAGAGGCATCGAGTTCRAAAACAGGAGAAAGACCCACAGGTGTGTGAGACGCACTCATAAACCTTGAGTGTGAAATTAACGTGCACACCCAAACTAAATGAATGAACAAAGACTGTAATGGTGAAATGTTTGTGCGACTATGTGCAGAGYAAGGTGACGGCTTCTCCTTTACACTGACAGTGCATTGCGTATTCTATTCTGTGCATYTGGAACAGATTGCACTGCAGCYTTCTCCAATCTGGCAGACGACAGATCTGTCAGTCTGTTTCCCTACAATGGTTCTGTTGTTAACACCATCTTCACTCRTCTCCACAGACTGAAGCAGACATCRCCATGTTGGCAGAGACGCAGTTCAGTGACTTTCCCAGCCCAACCGCWTTGTCTCACTGACCAGGGGAATGGCCGGCTGCTAGTGGGAGGAGAAATGAGGCAGCATTCTGTTGCTTGGACTCCCACTTRCCCAGARGTGATGTCACTGAAACYCATACAGCCAGGGCTCTTTGGGATGTTCTGAAAGTTGTARTGGGCTTGAGTTCTGAAATAATGGAATAGGATGAAGCTACACCTGATCTAAGGTTCTACTACATGGATGCTGTCTACAGAACCTTGCAGATAGAAATGAAAAACATAGTGGATAAGATTATCATTTATGCACAACTATGGTCTATGGAAATGGCTGAAGGTCTTGACCATGGTAATCCACCCATTCTGCTCGAGTAGAGAATGCATGGTCCGGTCCTTGCGGAAGTTACATTGACAGTACATGTATTGATGTGAACCTTTTATCAGGATACTCTGAACATGTTTTATGATTGTTTGTCGACGTGATGCTTACTAAATGTTCCGTATAAAATGTTTATTCAGAACTTCAGGATTCWGTTTTTTATATATTTTACCATTGACCCATCAATAATCTGATAAACCAATCACAGGAAAGTATACCTGCGGAAGTTGTCCAACGACGGTGGATAATTTGGTCCTATCATAGCTTGGAGGTAGGGTTTAGGGCGGAATCCACATTTTGTGGGTGGGATTTAGRTACCGTCCATCTTTAGTGTACTGTACAGCCAGATTGACGAAAAGAAAACACAAATTGGAAGTAAAGAAGACTGGGGAAATAGTTTTAGTTCTAATTGAAAGAAACAAACGAAAAGCCCAAACCCTAGGTAAAAGTCTAAAACAAATGTGAATTTAGCTGGTTGACACAGTTTCCCTAATTTTCATAAATTACCAGCTAGCTAGCATTGTGATTGCAGTAGCTAGCTACATTTGCTAGCATTATAACAATTACCAACATAACGTCAAATGTGCCCAAAATATAATCGCAATATATACACTTAATGCATAATAATGCATCGAATAGCAATTGCATTGGAATGAGTTGTCGGAACCTGCCAAACAGCATGTGAATTGGCTACGTTAGCTAGCTGGCTAATGTTGCTGACATTTCCAGCGAGACATCTATTGAACTGTTTTACGATTGATGAAAATAGTGATGTACGTTAAAATTATAAGCATGTTAATTCTTTGCTAAACCGAGGTACATTTCGCTGCAAGTGTTTGTATTGTCTGTAGCTACTTGATGCTAGGAAGCTAGCTAGGGACTTGGATGCAGTGCAATCAATGTTCATTGTGTCTGTTTGCATTATGTTTTTAGCTAACGTTAATATGTTTTAGCTAACGTTAATATGTTATCTCCTTCTATCAATGAAAGACGGTATGAGGACATTGTCGTAGTGAAGCCATGGCTGATAAGAGAAAACTCCAAGGTAACTGTAGCATAGAGCGATGATGGACGTAATGGACTGGACACTGACCTCTCACACTCTTTCGATTATCAGTTATTTAAATTATTTGATTAATCTTTGAGATTCAATGTAATATGTTAGTCCAGTAAAATAGATTGGCATATTTTCATAATGACCTCTTTCTTTCCTCTCCCCAGGTGAAATTGACAGATGTTTGAAAAAGGTCGCTGAAGGCGTAGAACAGTTTGAAGACATTTGGCAGAAGGTGAGGACTCCTTAACACTATGCATTGCATATTCACTGTGCATGAAACAATGAWTTGTCTCCTATCAAACAAACTGATCTTTGTCACTTTGTTTCACAGCTTCACAATGCAGCCAATGCCAACCAAAAGGAAAAATATGAGGCAGACCTTAAAAAAGAGATTAAAAAGCTACAGGTAAGACTAATTGCTTACTAATAGTAAGCAATATATGAAMCTGTCTTAATATCCCATGTTGTCTGCTRACACTGATAAAGCTATGGGTCTTTACTTAAGTTCTAATTGTTGTTTTCTTGTCATCTCTCCTGCAGCGATTGAGGGATCAGATAAAAACATGGGTGGCATCAAATGAGATCAAAGACAAAAGGCAGCTAGTGGAGAATCGCAAGGTCATAGAGACGGTAATACTCTCCAAAATAGCTTCTTTGTTTAACACTGATAGGAGAAAAGAGCGGATAGGTCTCCACCATATTGTGTTTACCTTTCAACTAGGGCCAGGACGATACCAGTATTGCGATACTCGTTAGTACCGTGGCAAGGAATCGAAACACGAAACAGATGTAAAAAAAAATATTTATCATTATCTTGTCCAGAGGGACATTTATTTATTTTCCAAGCTATAGCACACAATGTTTTACATACAGCAGGGTTTTAAAGGACCATAGCCATAAGACTGCTAAATGGTTCTATGGGCTATCTGCATTAACCCTATCTTAAATCCCAATTCTATTTGGCACATGCTTTGTAAACAATCGGTGTAGACTAACAGTACAGAGAGAAAGTATAGAAAAATAATAACATGAGGAGTAAATACACAATAGGTAACAATAAATTGCCTATATACATGGGGTACCAGTACTGAATATGTGTAGGGGTACGAGCTAATTGAGGTAGATGTGTACAACCGTATACACTGAACAAAAATATGAACTCAACATGTAAAGTGTTGGTCCCATGTGTCATGAGCTGAAATAAAAGATCCCAGAAATGTTCGATATGCACATAAAGCTTATTTCTTTCAAATTTTGAGCACAAATTTGTTTATATCCCTGTTAGTGAGCTTTTCTCCTTTGCCAAGATAATCCATCCACCTGACAGGTGTGGCATATCAAGAAACAAATTAAGCAGCATGATGATTACACACTTGCACCTTGTGCTGGGTTCAATAAAAGGCAACACAATGCCACAGATGTCAAGTTTTGTGGGAGCGTGCAATTGGCATGCTGACTGCAGGAATGTCCACCAGTGCTGTTGCCAGAGAATTTAGTGTTAATTTCTCTACCATAAACTGCCTCAAGTTGTTTTAGAGAATTTGGGTGGGTGTTGAGGAGTATTTCTGTCACTAATGAAGCCCTTTTATGGGGAAAAACTTATTTTGATTGGCTGGTCCTGGCTCCCCAGTGGGTGGGCCTGACTGTCAAATAGGTGGGCCTGGCTGCCAAATGGGTGTGCCAATGCCCACCCATCCACGGCTGCACCACTGCCCAGTCATGTGAAATCCGTAGATTAGGCCGATACCCTCCCAGGTCCACCCATGGCTGCACCACTGCCCAGTCATGTGAAATCCATAGATTAGGGCCTAATGAATTTATTTATTATTATTATTTATTTCCTTATATGAACTGTAGCTCAGTAAAATATTTGAAATTGTTGAATAACTAGGCAACAGGATATATAATAAACAGTAACAGCAGCGTATGTGTTGAGTCAAAAGATTTAGTGCAAAAAGGATCAATGCAGATAGTCCGGGTAGCTATTGGTTAACTATTATTATCTTGCACTGACTATGCACACTCACAATACTATATATACTCACTATACACTGAGTGTACAAAACATTAGGAACACCTTCCTAATATTGAGTTGTACCCCCTTTTGCACTCAACAGCCTAAATTTGTCAGGCATGGACTCTACAAGGTGTCAAGGGTTTCACWGGGATGCTGGCCAATGTTGACTCCAATGCTTCCCACAGTTGTCAAGTTGGCTGGATGTCCTTCGGGTGGGGGACCGTTCTTGATACACACAGGAAACCTTTTAGCGTGAAAAACCCAGCAGCGTTGCAGTTCTTGACACACTCAAACCGGTGCGTCTGGCACTTACTACCATACCCTGTTCAAAGGCACTTAAAGCTTTTGTCTTGCCCGTTGTCCCTCTGAATGGCACACATACACAATCCGTCTCAAGGCTTAAAAGTCTGTCTCCTTCCCTTCATCGACACTGATTTCAAGGGGATTTAACAGGTGACATTAATAAGGGATAATAGCATTCACCTGGTCTGTCATGAAAAGAGCAGGTGTTCTTAATGTTTTGTACACTCAGTGTATATACACATATACTACACTGACACTCACACAGCCCACACACATTCACATACACTACATACGCACGCATACCAACACAACACACTTTCACACTCATCATTTTCTGCTGCTACTCTGTTTCTTATTCTTACTATTATCTATTCTGATGCCTAGTCATGTTGCCTTTTCTGTACACATCTATCTCAAATACCTTGTGCTGTACCCCTGCACATTGATCTGGTACTGGTACTCCCTGTATATACACTATATATACAAAAGTATGTGGAACCCATTCAAATGAATGGATTCAGCTATTTCAGCCACACCAGCTGCTGACAGGTGTATAAAGTCGAGCACACAGCCATGCAATCTCCATAGACAAACATTGTCAGTAGAATGGCCTTACTGAAGAGCTCAGTGACATTCCAACAAGTCAGTTCGTCACATTTCTGACCTGCTAGAGCTGCCCCGGACAACTGTAAGTGCTGTTATTGTGAAGTGGAAACGTCTAGGAGCAACAACGGCTCAGCCGTGAAGTGGTAGGCCACACAAGCTCACAGAACGGGACNGTGAAAAACCCAGCAGCGTTGCAGTTCTTGACACACTCAAACCGGTGCGTCTGGCACTTACTACCATACCCTGTTCAAAGGCACTTAAAGCTTTTGTCTTGCCCGTTGTCCCTCTGAATGGCACACATACACAATCCGTCTCAAGGCTTAAAAATCTTTCTTTAACCGGTCTCCTCCCCTTCATCGACACTGATTTCAAGGGGATTTAACAGGTGACATCAATAAGGGATCATAGCATTCACCTGGTCTGTCATGGAAAGAGCAGGTGTTCCTATGTATTGTACACTCAGTGTATATACACTACACTGACACTCACACAGCCCACACACACTCACATATACTACATATGCACACATATCAACATAACACACTTTCACACTCATCATTTGCTGCTGCTACTCTGTTCATTATCCTTACTATCTATTCTGATGCCTAGTCACTTTGCCTTTTATGTACACATCTATCTCAAATACCTTGTACTGTACCCCTACACATTGATCTGGTACTGGTACTCCCTGTATATACACTATATATACAAAAGTATGTGGACACCCATTCAAATGAATGGATTCAGCTATTTCAGCCACACCAGCTGCTGACAGGTCGAGCACACGGCCATGCAATCTTCATAGACAAACATTGGCAGTAGAATGGACTTACTGAAGAGCTCAGTGACATTCCAACAAGTCAGTTCGTCACATTTCTGACCTGCTAGAGCTGCCCCGGGCAACTGTAAGTGCTGTTATTGTGAAGTGGAAACGTCCAGGGGCAACAACGGCTCAGCCGTGAAGAGGTAGGCCACACAAGCTCACAGAACGGGACCGCCAATTGCTAAAGCGCGTAGCTCCTAAAAATCGTCTGTCATTGGTTGCAACACTAACTATCGAGTTCCAAACTACCTCTGGAAGCAACATCGGCACAAGAACTGTTCGTCTGGAGCTTCTTGAAATGGGTTTCCATGGCCAAGCAGCCGCACACAAGCCTAAGATCACTATGTGCAATGCTAAGCGTCGGCTGGAGTGGTGTAAAGCTTGCCGCCATTGGACTCTGGAGCAGTGGAACACGTTCTCTGGAGTGATGAATAAAGCTTCACCATTTGGCAGTCTGACAGACTAATCTGAGTTTGGAGGATGGCAGGAGAACGTTACCTGCCCCATTGCATAGTGCCAACTGTAAAGTTTGATGGGAGGAGGAATATTGGTCTGGGGCTGTTTTTATGGTTTGGGCTAGGCCCCTTAGTTCCAGTAAATTGAAATCTTAACTCGACAGCATACATTCTAGACGATTCTGTGCTTCCAACTTTGTGGCAACAGTTTGGGGAAGGCCCTTTCCTGTTTCAGCAGGATAATGCCTCCTTGCACAAATTAACGTCCGTACAGAAATGGTTTGTCGAGATCGGTGTGGAAGAACTTGACTGGCCTGCACAGCCCTAACCTCATCCCCATCAACCACCTTTGGGATGAATTGGAACGCCGACTGCGATCCAGGCCTAATCTCCCAACGTCAATGCCAGACTTCGCTAATGCTCTTGTGGCTGAATGGAAGCAAGTCCCCGCAGCAATGTTCCAACACTAGTGGAAAGCCTTCCCAGAAGAGTAGAGGCTGTTATAGCAGCAAAGGGGGGACCAACTCTATATTAATGGCCATGGTTTTGGAATGAGATGTTCAATGAGTAGGTGTCCACATACTTTTGGTCATCTACTGTAGCTTCATTCTTGTGTATTTTATTCCTCCTGTGTTACTATTTTTATTATTATTTTTCAACTCTGCATCATTGAGAAGGGCTCGTAAGCAAGCATTTTACGAAAAGTCTACACCCGTTGTATTCAGCGCATGTGACAAATAAAATTTGATTTGACCAAAGAGTTTGGTCTGCTTTAGTTTTTTTAAATTTTTGCCATGGAAAAATTGTGTGATATTGGTATCATCACAGCTCTACTTTCAACTCATCTCAGTGCTCATGGAGAGGGTATGCGATCCTGTCTGACATAACATCTGACATTCTCTCCTTAGCAAATGGAGCGGTTTAAGGTGGTAGAGCGGGAGACAAAGACGAAGGCCTACTCTAAAGAAGGCCTGGGGCTCGCCCTGAAAGTGGACCCAGCTCAGAGGGAGAAAGAAGAGACGGGAAACTGGCTAACGGTAACAGCCTTTGAGCCGTTGGTATTTTGACTCATGCATAGTGGTAATGTCTCCTGAACGATGGTTCAGGGGTGGATGGTTCACACTGGCTCTGCCTTATTTTCTGGGTGGTGATCTGTTCTTCTTTTCCCCCCATTCTCTCTTTTTCTCCCCCAGAATACYATAGACACTCTAAATATGCAGGTGGACCAGTTTGAGAGTGAGGTGGAATCCCTCTTCATTCAAACCAGGAAGAAGAAAGGAGAGAAAGAGGTCAGTCTCCTTCCATCTCATTTCCTATACATTAACTATTGCTGTGTATGTAGTCTAATTAAGCAATCAGGCTCGGGGTGTGGTATATGGCCAATATACCATGGCTAAGGGCTGTTCTTACCCATGACGCAACACGGAGTGCCTGGATACACCCCTTAGCCGTGGTATACTGGCCATATACCACAAACCTTATTTTGTGGTATATGTGCCTTATTGCTATTATAATGTGCCTTATTGCTATTATAAACTGCTAACCAACTTAATTAGAACAGTAAAAATACATGTTTTGTCATACCCATGGTATACGGTCTGATATACCACAGCTGTCAGCCCATCAGTATTCAGGGCTCAAACCACCCAGTTTATAATAATGAATCAGATATTGGGTTGGATGATGTTGCTCCTAGACTCTGATCTAAGGTCAGTCTTGCATTTCCCCCTAAAAGGATTTGGGGAAGGCAAGTTGATCTGACATCTGTGCCTAAGAATGACTTCCACCTGCATTACAAAAGTCACCCGAACAGTTTATAACCACGTGTGCCTGTTTCTCTGGCTGTCTCGTAGAAGCAGGATCGCATTGAGGAGCTAAAGAGGTTTATAGAAAGGCATAGGTACCACATTCGCATGCTGGAGACCATCCTGCGCATGCTAGACAACGACTCGGTGCAGGTGGACTCCATCCAGAAGATCAAGGACGACGTGGAGTACTACATGGAGTCGTCACAGGACCCAGACTTTGAGGAGAACGAGTTCATTTACGACGACCTGGATCTGGAGGACATCCGTGAGTCGCCCATGGACAGCCAGGAGCTCGATGACGAGTCCTGGGATGATCATGATGATGATGCTCATGCTATCAGCTGTGGGTCTGGATGAATGGTCCCTCATTGAACGTCTGTTGGGTCTGGGTGGATGGATGTTCTRTAATCAACATCTGTTAGCTGGGTTGACTGTCGGTTTAGAAGAGCTTGATCTGTGGTGTTTCTGTGGCTCTGGATGTTGATGATTGTTAAAAAATATTTATATATTAGATTTCCTCTGAAAATCTTATCATTGAAATAAACCAGTAGCCTTTTCTCCCTGATTTATGCCCTTCACTCTTTCTATCCCTCTTTCTCTCCCTCTCTAGCTGCAGCGCTGGTGGCCAKCTCTCCGACGGGCATGGGGAACATAGAGGATGAGATGTTCCTCCACTCGAGCAGCACTCCCACCTCCACCACCTCCTCTTCCCCCATCCCTCCATCCCCGGCCACCTGCACTGCTGTAAGCACATCTGCCTTCACTGATTGGTCGTTTGTATAGAAACTACAATCACTTACTTGATCAGTGTCATAAAGTACATTGATACTTACACATGCACTGTTTGTGCCTGCATGTGTTCTGCAGGAGAACTCTGAGGACGATAAGAAGAGAGGGCGGTCGACAGACAGTGACGTTAGTCAGGTGAGACCGAGCTTCTACAATATATGTTTATAGCTCAATAGAGAASTGGATTTCTTCAGAAATGTAGTTTCTCTGTTTCCCTGTTCTGTTTGTACTAAACTGATGCTSTGTCATTTTCAGTCTCCTGCGAAGAACGGCACTTCCTCCTTGTTGTCCTTTTCCTCTTCCGCCAATTCCGGGTCCTCTTCTTCCTCCTCTCTTGTATCCATGGCCGCCGTTGTCGGAGGCAACCCTGGGGTTCCCACAAGCAACAGTCTAATAGGAAGCTTCAGCAGCGCCGTGCAACAACATCAGCCTCAACCTCCACAGCAACCAGTCCTGCAGCCACTGCTACAACCACAACAACCCCAAACAAAACCTTGCACCCCCAGCCCACCCAGCCACCCCCTCCTCTCCACRGCCCCCTCTCTCCCCACACCCACTACACCCATCTCAGCCTCCCCAAACTCCCTGCCCCAGGTCTCGTCTGGTCATATCCTCAACTCCAGCCTAGGCCTTGGGTTGGGCCTGGGTAAAGTTGGCATGACGGGGACAAGCAGTGCCAACTCAATGTCTGGTCTGGGCCTGACTGGGATGTCTGCCTCTCTGAACACCATGGCAGGCCTGCTCTCTGGGTCCACCCATGCCCCTTACGCCCAGGCAGCCGCGTTGGGAGGCCTGGGTCTGAGTAGCACCACCCAGTCCAGTGTCTCAATGGAGAGCTCCTCCATCCCCACCTCTTGCTCCAGTGGAGTGACCACCAACGGGGCTGGGACAGGCCTGGGCCTGCTGGGGTCCAGCCCAGCACACGGCTCCCTGACTGGGGGGATCCTGGGCCTGGTGCCTGGGCAGAGTGTGATCCCTGGGCCCCCTCTGATCCCTCTCAGCCCGGTCGGTGCTGCCCCTGGGGGGGCAGTGGGGATGATGGGAGGAAACGGAGGAAGCATGGGGCCAATCGGAGGAGTAGTTGGGTCGAARGCAGCCCCTGCCAGACCGCCCAGTGGACTGAAGCAGAACGGAAGCACAAGTATGTTCACTTTGTCTGTGTGGCTGTCTGGGTTTGTATGTTTCTTTATGCACCTTTTCTGGATTTGGGATTGACCATTAGTAGTAATGTTTCTGCCGTCTTTCCCATGGCCCAGGTTACAGTGCTGTGGTGGCAGAGAGCACAGCAGAGTCTGCCTTCAGCACACCCAGCCAATCACAGAGCAGCCAGCCTTCCTCGCTGACCTCATCAGCCAGTCAGCCGTAAGTGATATCAAATTCATCCAAGACCACAATCATCTGTTCATTTTTTTAGATGATAAAAATGTCCTTATGTCTTCTCTCTCCRTCAGTATGGACAACGGTCCCAGCCTCATCAGCTCCATCACCTTACCCCCCAGCTCTCCGTCCCCCTCGTTTTCAGACAGTATCCCCGGTGGTGGGAGTCTCCTCAACGGACCCCACTCCTACACACAGGCCTCTGAGGGCCTCAAGGTGAGGGGAGACAGAGGGAAGGACAGACAGACAGGGGTGTGAGGCTAAGAGATGAGCACTTTGTCCTGATGTTCTTAGATGGCCTCCTCTCCTACCACTGTTTCCCTTCGGCTCTGAGAGGTTTTATACAGTTCAACAGATGGATGGAGACAGCCATTTAACAGTATGAGAACACAGTGTTTAGTGAACACTAGAACCTCCACGGCAGCCATTTTGACCCAATTGGGGTTGTCTATAATACGAATACAACTTGGAAACAAACAAACTCACAAAAATACTGATAGTTTGGAAATTAACACAATTTTCAAAACTTTCTCAGCATAAGAAAAATAAATTCACAAAATGTGCTGTAGATCACACAACTCCCACACCATTCACACCAAATTGTCAGCTATTCAGGAGATTTCCAATGATGAAGCATCTCCTAAATGAAACCTTGTTTCTTTTATTTCTTAGTTAATTAACATGTATAATAGCATTGTAATAAGGTTAGAATAACCTGTAGAGACTGCCCTCTGTCCCCAGCTTCCTACAGACCTCCGTCAGATACTGATGGAGACCAGAATGTCAGCGCAGGRCCCAGAGCCYCCAGGGGCCATGGCTACAGCCACTAACACACGAAAGAGAAAGCAGTGTCAGGTAGAGACCCACACACACACGGAAATATACACATTCATACTCAACTTACACACACTCTCACTCCTAAACACATCCACAAAGCCACTAAAACAGGAAACAGAAAGWTGACACAGATTTAAATACACACAATCTCTAACTCTGACACAGACACTCTTACACACCAYAAATATAGAAGAAGTTTGAGGTAGTCAGATATCAGTGCTAGAAGAAAAAATCTGTGTCACAGGGAAATGGACATTACCAAGTGGKTGGATTAGTTCCTCCACCACACACCAAGAACATACAAGATATATGTTTGAAGAGCCTGTATTTGTAAAGATTGTGTATAGTGTTGAATTAGTAAGGACTCCATGGGATCTTGAATTGGCAGGTTTATTTGGTCATTGTTGGTGCAGTCACTGTGGCTGGCCGTGGGGGTTCTAGCTGCAGGTAGGAGTGTGTTGCTTCACACCATACAGGGAATGGATGGTGGACTGGTACCAAGCTTCTACTAGTATCTCATGGTGGAAGAACTGTTGAATGGTGTATTGGTTTTCATAAATTCACAGTTTTTATATTTGCCCCTTGCTCTTCCAAACTCTCCCTCACCACACTCTCTCTCTCTATCTGTTCCATCCATCTCTCCTTTTCCCTCCCTCCCTCCCTCCCTCTCTCTCTCTCAGGCCCCGGAGCCTCTGAGTTCTCTGAAGGCGATGGCTGAGAGAGCAGCATTAGGATCAGGTCTGGATGGAGAGATCCCCAACCTGCARCTCACAGACAGAGGTCAGAATCAACTCAATTAACAAGTTRCAAATCKCATCTTTAAGGCATTACACAAATAAACATTCATGCAATTTGACAAAGCACATGCCAGTTGCAGGTGACATAATTTCTAATTGTCTGTCTGTGTTGATATCCCCACCAGCTGTAACTCAACCAATCCCCTCCTGTCTCTCCTCAGACATCTTCTCTGGTTCGTCGGCTGCCCCCGGCACGCCCGCGGCCCCCCAGCCCTCCCTGTCGGAGGTGAGCATCCCCCCTTCCCTGGGGGTGTGTCCCCTGGGTCCCACTCCGCTCTCCAAGGACCAGGTGTACCAGCAGACCATGCAGGAGTCTGCTTGGACACACATGCCGCACCCCTCAGACTCCGAGAGGATCAGGTAACAGAACGCCGTCCGCCGGACTACTGGGGTGTAGACACTGGGCTTTCTCTGAGGAGATATTAACATGCACGTCTGTGCTACTCTCTCCTGTAGGCAATACCTGATGAGGAACCCATGCCCCACCCTGCCATTCCATCATCAGATGCCCCCCCACCACTCAGACTCTATAGAGTTCTACCAGAGACTGTCRACAGAGACTCTCTTCTTCATCTTCTACTACCTGGAGGTAACACACACACCATCCCCCATCTGTCTGCTCTTGCTTTGCCACTGTGGGGTCCAATTGCTCACTCTCTCCTTTCTGTGTTTCTCGTTTACTCTCTCTCAGGGCACTAAAGCTCAGTACCTGTCAGCCAAGGCTCTGAAGAAGCAGTCGTGGAGGTTCCACACCAAGTACATGATGTGGTTCCAGAGGCACGAAGAACCCAAGACTATCACTGATGAGTTTGAACAGGTACAGTAGAACCTTGGTACCTCCTGTGCTGTTAGTGTTGGAGGCACCATGGGTCTGTATAGAACAATGAGCCAATGATGAGCCAACATAAAGAGTAAGAAAGAGTGGGTGATTAATACTGTCCTCCTCCCTCAGGGCACTTACATCTACTTTGACTATGAGAAGTGGGGTCAGAGGAAGAAGGAGGGGTTCACCTTTGAGTACAGGTACCTGGAAGACCGAGACCTGCAGTGACAGAGMGGCGGAGAAAGAGGGAGGAGAAACGTGCTGCTGTTGACATTCCGAGACTGAACTAACTCCATGCTGTGGATAGAGATTGTGATGTGTAGTAGAACCCTGCTCCTAAAATGGAGGATGTTGTCTGTATAGGCTGRGTCTAATGGCACCCTACTCCCCACATAGTGTACTACTCCGGCCCAAAGCCCTAGTAGTGCACTACAGTACGTGGGGAATAGAACCCCCTACCTATAACTGGCCCTGGTCAGAAGTAGTGTACTAGGGGGGAGTAGGGAGTCGTTACAGATCTGTGCCTGTCTGAGCACTCAGTTTGTGGCATTACATTAGGAAGCTCCACGCATGTTCCCCATGTTGTTTTTGTTTTTCTTTCTGTTTCAACAACAAACTGTACTGCCCCCAACTGGAGTATAGAAGCCTTGGACTAAACAACAAGCAAACATACATTGGATTTGGTTACAWGTGAAAAAAGCCCATCTTGCTTGAATTGACTGTAATTAGTGGTTTAGAATGGAGACATARAGTTGTCTAGCTAGCCAGCAGACAGGGCAAACTGGGCTCCTTTTAAGATGTTATGATGCCTGTTGATTAAGGTCACTATTAGGGATAGTGAGTGATTATCAATAGTTTTATTGATGTTGTCTTGGTCGATAAAACACTGATTGAGAATGACCACATGGCCTCTTCCTTTTGATGGGGATAGAGAGGCATTATTGGACATTGGATTAAATTGCTATGCAATTGAACTGGTCTCTGCCTCCCTCTCTCTTTACAAATAAAATKTTTTAAAGTTTAACTGTGAAAGGAAACGCATCGTCATTGYGGCATTATGTTTGTGAGATTAGCTAATAAAGGATTTGTACCTGAAAGAAGTAGGGTTGTGTTGGTTGACATGAACTCTGATAATGTTCCTGGTTTCTATACCATGASGCACCAGCCACTATTGCCCTTCAAAGTAGAACTACTAGTGGAAGGATGAGAACAGTAGAAATAGGAGAATTCCCTTTGAGTCAGTGTATTTACTCAAAAGGGTGTCAACAGTTCTCAGCCTTGCATGTAGTKATCTGTTCAACTCAATTTTATCCTGTGTTATTTTAAATCGCTTCCAAAAGACCCTTATTGAAACAKAACCTCCTGATTCCGCTATTCGGMGCTCTGTTCAATCCGTATCTCAAAAGTTCAGCGCTAGAGTCTAATAAAAATGTTCCCGCGTTGGCAGAGACTGCATTCACGATAAAATGCTGCACATGTCGCATCAATCGGAATTACTTTTACTGCGCAATTTGTAACACTTCAGCGGTAGATTGAATAGAGCGTCATTCACTGATTGCAACACTGCATTCAATTTACTACTCGTTGATACCAAGTTAAATTGTTTACTGAAATACTGTTTTCATAYAATATGAAGCATGCATCAACCATTCAACCTAAAATGTTCTGAAAAAGCTGGTGAATTTAACTTGGTGGTTAGATGGATGAATCAATTGTGTATGATTAAACTATCATGAGCGGTCTCCGGTGATTTAATTCATTTAGAGGTTTTTCCTGAAAGATTTTTGGAAAAAGGAATCGAGAGAAGGTGAGTTTTGCCGTTTATAAATTCTATTTTTGGGCTTTTGAGAAAGGGAAGGCTGAAATTTTAATTTCTCAAGAAAATAAACTATTTACAGGATGTTTTATCAAATGAAGTCATGTGGGTAAAAACAGGATTGTAAAATTTCAATAAAATACTTTTCTGAAATTGTGACGACTATAAATGTCATGTGTAACAATTATTTTGTATTAGAATATCCATAAACCTATTTCATAAATAGCAAATTCCAAAAAACACTATTCGATGTTGCTCAAAGCAACATAGGGTAGGCCGTCATTGTAAATAAGAAMTTGTTCTTAATTGACTTGCCTAGTTAAAGGTTAAATACATACTTTTTTTTTTTACAAAGCAATCCAATGCTAGTGCATTCAGAAAGCTTTCAAACACCTTCCCCACATTGTTACATTACAGCCTTATTCTAAAATGGATTAAATACAAATTCTCATCACACAATATCCCATAATGACAAAGCGAAAACAGTTTTGAAATATATAGTACCAGTCAAAAGTTTGGACACCTACTTGTTCTTTACTATTTTCTATGTTGTATAATAGTGAAGACATCAAAACTATGAAATAACATATGAAATCATGTAGTAACCAAAAAAAGCATTAAATCAAAACATTTTATATTCTTCAAAGTCGCCAAGAGTGTGCAGTTGTCATCAAGGCAAAGGGTGGCTACTTTGAAGAATCTCAAATATATTTTGATTTGTTACACCCTTTTTTGGTTAATACACGATTCCATGTGTTAATTCATAGTTTTGATGTCTTCACTATTATTCTACAATGTTAGAAAAGTCAAAATAATGAAAATTCCTGAATGAGTAGGTATCCAAACTTGACTGGTACTCTGTGTACACAGACATACATTTGTAAAAACCCATTTCTGCTTTGTCATTATGGGGTAGATTGATTAAATTGAGGGGGGAAACTATTTTAGAACAAGTAACGTAACAAAATGTGGAAAAAGTCACTAAATACTTTCCGAAAGCACTTTTGCAGTAATGAGACAAGGAAGTATTAGTTTCATTTTATTAAAATGGAACAAAATGGAGTCAAAATGTAAGAAAAAAAGCACAACATGCTCTAAAACAAATATACAATCTAAATATATTTTCTTCACTGTTATGGTCAATCTTCTCCCCATGGTTATGCAATGACGCCTGATCAATCAGTCAGTGTGAATGCATTTRACTCCATCTGCATTCATTTTGCAATACAAGTTGGTATGTCTGTATATCAGTCTCTCCTGTGTGTAAGTATATGTGTGGATGTGTATGATAATTGGATGTGTACTCCTCACTTTCCCTCTCCCTCCTTCTTGACCTTGAGGAACTCTGCCATGTTGGAGAAGTATTTCTGGTTGGCCTCAGCCACCTTCTTCTCTGCTGCATGCGGGTTCACGATCTCCAGTCCCTGAGGAARACAGAGTTCAGTTCAAGTACAATTCCACCACAAACAGAAACGAGGAGTCCACCCCTGCTGGTAAATGCTAACGTTACTGGTGACGAAGTGCTTTCGTTTGTTGAAATTATAAAATTAAATACGTGTAGCTTTTTCTCATGTGAAAACAAAAACCAATTAGGCCTACCTGTAGTGGAGTGAAGGCTACGCTGGAACTTGTTCCTGAGGAGTTGTCTCTGACCGAGGACCTCCCGCCGACTGTYGACCTCCCGCCGACTGTGGACCTGCTGCCGACTGTGGACCTGCCGCCGACTGTGGACCTGCCGCCGTACGTCATGTTCTGCTTCTGCAGCTTCCTCTGTAGGGACTTGGATATCCTGGCCTTGGTGGCCTCGTTGACCTGAGCCTGTCTGACGCGTCCGCTGCCCGACTTCCCCAGCTGGCCCAGACTGAAACCCAGGTCCTCCTGGTACGCATCATCCTCAATCTGAGAGAAACAGAGACAGAGGGTGGTTGGTTAAAAAGACCAATACATATTTATTGTAATTACACATAGTAAAATAWAGTAACAGCMGTCCTGAAAGACAGATTAGCTGTTCTGACCTCTGCGAAGGTCATCCTGTTGGCGTGTTTCCTGATCTCTGTCAGACCCAGACGCTCCTTCATCTTACGATACCTGGACAAGGACAGACAAAAGATGAGACCATCAATACTGTTTAACATTGCACTTTGAAAAACATTACAACTCTGGACCAGTTATCTACACATCCCTACAGTAAATACCTCCGCCCTCCTCTCTTCTTCCTCTGTCCGTCCAACGGTGCTGGCAGGGGTTTGACAGTCTTCACCGGTGGAGGCTCCTGCCATTTATCAAACTTCTTCTCGATCTCCTCTTTCAGGTCATAGCCCACCTGCACAGAGAGAATAAGACCAGAGTTAATATGTAACAGACSTTTATATAGCCCTTCTTTCTTCCCTCTTCCAGTCCTCACCTTGCCGTCTGCACTCTCGTGGAAGCTGTCCACTCGGGATGCCAGAGTGCACTTAGCTGAAACCAGACGTGCTGCCTTTCTCCTCAGGTCCTACAACACAGGGATAACTCTTGTTAYCTTAGGTAAAGCCACAGTCAAACAAAGCTCTTGGGAACACAGCGCCAAGTGTGGTGCACTGACCGGGGGTAGAGTCTGGACCACATCACAGTGGTAMATGTAGCCGGTGTGTGGGAGCACAGCGGTGCTGCTGAACCCTGACAGGGTCCTCTTCTGGGTTCCCAGTAGCATCAGGTTACAGGCTGGCATCTTAGACAGGTTGGTCAGGCCCCCAGCAATACCTACCACCACAGGGAGGAAGACSACCTTATGATTGTGAGAATCCTGTAAATTATATAAAAAAKWAAATCCTTATAATCACTGACCCATYATCTTGGCTGCYGTCGAGGCGCCAACGATGACTGACAGATTAGGAGCGATGAACGACATCCTGGACTCCACATATTCATAGATCCTGTGTTTTGATTGGTTCAGCTCTAGCGCCATGTCACAGGCCTCCTCCAACCTCTTCAGCTCATCCTCACCCAGCATCGTCCTGGAAACAAGTCATGTTGATAATACAACATCATTGAGACGGAAAGGTGGTCTGCAACTAAATGGATGTTACAGTTCTTTTTTGTGTAGATAATGTAAAGTCTATTGATCATATTTCTATCGGAACATTCTGTAAATGTCTGCTCCACCAAATAAGTTCTCGGTCCATTGTGGGACCTCTCCACTGAATCAACCCAGGTGTCCCTGCTCTTACCCCTGTGATGTGTCCCCTGCTCTTACCCTGGTGGGGAGGCTGTGACGTGTCCCTGCTCTTACCCCTGGTGCGGAGGCTGTGACGTGTCCCTGCTCTTACCCCTGGTGGCGGAGGCTGTGACGTGTCCCTGCTCTTACCCCTGGTGGGTGGAGGCCTGTGATGCGTCTCTGCTCTTACCCCCTGTGTGGTGGAGGCCTGTGGACGTGTCCCTGCTCTTACCCCTGTGTGGCGGAGGCTGTGACGTGTCCCTGCTCTTACCCCTGTGTGGCGGAGGCTGTGACGTGTCCCTGCTCTTACCCCTGTGTGGTGGAGGCCGTGACGCTGACCACCATGATGGTGGCGTTGGTCAGGATCTGCTGCAAATTCTCGTTGTTCTTACACTTGTCCAGGTTGTTCCCCAGCTCCTACACACACGGTGTTCAGCCCAACAGCAGGGACATGAATAGTAGACAAGAGTTTAAAACAATGTAGACACATTTTGATGTGGAAGAGAATTCTCCTCTAACATCAGCTCACCTTGACAGTGCGGACGTAGTCCAGAGAGTTGGGCACCAGGGACTCCAGCTCAGGGAACCTCTTAGAATACTTGTCACGTACAAACTTGTGAATGATGTCTGACAAAGACAAACAAAGACACCGTTAGACATAACGCAATGCAAGCAAATTACAGCAGCATATTGACACACAATCACTTATGGACATAGTGGACTCACTCAGCTCGTTCTCAATTTCTACTGTGAGYTTATTGGCAGCAACGATCAGCTTGTATTCTGGGTCTGCCTCCACCGGCCCGGAYACTGAAGAGAAAGGGAAGAGAGTCAGTAAAACCACAAGATGGAGGATCAGAAACCATTGAAGTAGAATCAGTATCCATTGTATTCAGAGTAGAACATAAACCACAGAACAAGACATCCAAACATAGAACTGCTGTGTCTTCAATAGGGCGCCAGGTAGCCTAGCGGTTAGAGCATTGGCAAAGTAACTGACCCAGTAAAACAACCCTATCCGGTGTATGTGACAACAAAAACAATCACCTTCAGAGTTCTTGCGCTGCTTCTCGACATAGATTGCAATTTTGTCCATGATCTCTGAGAACTGTAAACAAACAAATTGTGGGTTTTCAAAACAAACCTTGGAAATAGCTTATATGTTCTAGAACAGGGGTTCCCAGTCCTGGGCCTCCCCTGGGTGCAAGTTCTGGTTTTTACCCAAGCACTACACGGCTGATTAAATAATCAAAGCTTGCTGAGTTGGTTATTTGAATCAGCCATGTAGTGCTAGGGCAAAACATGCACCCACGGGGGGCTCCAGGACCCAGTTTGGGAAACCCTGTTCTAGTATATTGACTGCACGCAGCTCCACACACACTGCCCTGACCTGTTTGCTGTTGCGTAGTTTAGCGATGGACGAGACACTCTCAGCTCCGCTGTAGTCCACCTCCATCTCCTCTGGGATGTCCTCCAAACCTCCCTCTGCCTGTCCCTCCCCATCACTCTCCCCCTCTTCCCCCGGGTACAGCCCATCCTCCCCCTCATCCCCNTCCTCTGGGATGTCCTCCAAACCTCCCTCTGCCTGTCCCTCCCCATCACTCTCCCCCTCTTCCCCCGGGTACAGCCCATCCTCCCCCTCATCCCCTGCCTCCTCCAGATCAGCCAGGAGCTCATCGGCCAGAGACATCTGCAGGAAAGGAACGACAATGTGGGACAAGGCTATGTGACACGTGGAGGGATATGAAGTCAATTCCTAGCTAGCCCACAGCTGAGCGCGCACTCGCGCGCACACACACACGAGTGTAAATGACAGAGTAAAAATGTAAGCAAAGGCTAAATGTGAGAATCTAGAATCTTTACCATAAAAACAATTGGTTATGGTTAATTGATTAATTTATAACTAGCTAACGTTAGCTGGGCGCAGCGTTCTAAGGCACTGCATCTCAGTACTAGAGGCGTCACTACAGACCCTGGTGCGATTCCAGGCTGTATCACAACCGGCCGTGATTGGGAGTCCAATAAGGTGGTGCACAATTGGCCCAGCGTCGCCCGGGTTAGGCCGTAAATAATAATTTGTTCTTAACTGACTTGCCTAGTTAAATAAAGGTTGAATCAAAAAAAATAAAAAATAAAGCTGGTCTCGCTGGATAACCGTGGCTTTAACAGCAGTTAGCTAGCTTAAGTCTATAATATAACAGGGAAACGTTCACAAGTTAGCTGAAATTATACGGCACAAACTTATGAGAACTTACCTTCGGAGTTCGAAACTCCTACCGTCAAAAGAAACACTACAAATCCAACAACTTTCGAAATGCGTTCGACGTTAAAAATGTTTGCTTCCGTTATCAACGTCGCCTCTATAGCGAGTCGCAGACGAAAGGCATCACCATAAATAATCCAATGGGTGGTCAGAGGTTTGTAACGTTGAGCCTTGATCAAGGCTTTATGGGAATTGCTGTTTTTATCCGTAATATATGCCAGTATCAGACCTGGATAAATGTGAATGGTCTTTATCTCACTCATATTTCCAGTCTTAATGCTTTCTATATTTAATGGCTAGTCATTCCGTGTTTTACTTTGGGTAGAGTATTTTGGAGATGAGTTATTCACCCTATCCTTGACCATCCTTTGTCCCAATTTCATAATAAGCATCAGGCCTCCATAACCAGAGATGGGGGATGGGAAATAAGATTAGCTATTGATATGCAACATCCCTTGAGCCATCCATTGTTAGCTACATAATACAGTAGTTTGATCCTTCATTGCAGAAAAAAATGCAATAAAGCATCTAGAGAAGACCTACTGTTTGAACACCAGTCCAGTCTCCTTTGACAGCAAAAGGAATACTCTGACTTAAGAACATAAGACAGTACAATTTATTTTCATCAAACAGTTCAATAAATGTTTCACAGTTTTTATGTTGTTTTTATTTCCCCTGGTTTTATACAGTATCCCANCCTCCCTCTGCCTGTCCCTCCCCATCACTCTCCCCCTCTTCCCCCGGGTACAGCCCATCCTCCCCCTCATCCCCCGCCTCCTCCAGATCAGCCAGGAGCTCATCGGCCAGAGACATCTGCAGGAAAGGAACAACAATGTGGGACAAGGCTATGTGACATGGGGATGGATATGAAGTCAATTCCTAGCTAGCCCACAGCTGAGCGCGTGTGCACACACACGAGTGTAAATGACCTAGAGTAAAAATGTGTGCAAAGGCTAAATGTGAGAATTTAGAATCTTTACCATAAAAACAATTGGTTATGGTTATTTGATTAATTTATAGCTAGCTAACGTTAGCTGTGGGGCAGCGGTCTAAGGCACTGCATCTCAGTGCTAGAGGCGTCACTACAGACCCTGGTTCGATTCCAGGCTGTATCACAACCGGCCGTGATTGGGAGTCCCATAAGGTGGCGCACAATTGGCTCAGCGTCGTCCGGGTTAGGCAGTCATTGTAAATAATAATTTGTTCTTAACTGACTTGCCTAGTTAAATAAAGGTTGAATCAAAAACATTTTTAAAGCTGGCCTCGCTGGATAACCGTGGCTATAACAGCAGTTAGCTAGCTAAGTCTAGCTAGTTAAATAACAGGGAAACGTTCGCAAGTTAGCTGAAATTATACGGCACAAACTTATGAGAACTTACCTTCGGAGTTCGAAACTCCTACCGTCAAAAGAAACCCTACAAATCCAACAACTTTCGAAATGCGTTCGACGTTAAAAATGTTTGCTTGCGCTATCAACGTCGCCTCTATAGCGAGTCGCAGACGAAAGGCATCACCATAAATAATCCAATGGGTGGTCAGAGGTTTGTAAAATTGAGCCTTGAGCAAGGCTTTATGGGAATTGCTGTTTTTATCCGTAGTATAGGCCAGTATCAGACCTGGACAAATGTGAATGGTCTTTATCACACTCATATTTCCAGTCTTAATACTTTATATATTTAATGGCTAGTCATTCCGTGTTTTACTTTGGGTAGAGTATTTTGGAGATGAGTTATTCACCCTATCCTTGACCGTCCTTTGTCCCAATTTCATAATAAGCATCAGGCCCCCAAAACCAGAGATGGGGGGTGGGAAATAAGATTAGCTATTGATATGCAACATCCCTTGAGCCATCCATTGTTAGCTACATAATACAGTAGTTTGATCCTTCATTGCAGAAAAAATGCAATAAAGCATCTAGAGAAGACCTACTGTTTGAACACCAGTCCAGTCTCCTTTGACAGCAAAATGAATACTCTGACTTAATAATATAAGACAGTACAATTTATTTTCATCAAACAGTTCAATAAATGTTTCACAGTTTTTATGTTGTTTTTATTTCCCCTGGTTTTATACAGTATCCCATGAAACCCATTCTTTAAACAATACAGGTTTTATGTTGTTTTTATTTCCCCTGGTTTTATACAGTATCCCATGAAACCCATTCTTTAAACAATACAGGTTTTAAACGGATGTTGAAACAGACTAAACAAAGGGACTAGTTGGAGCTTGACTGCATGATGGGTTGCTATTAGTAGAAAATGAATGTAAATCAACAAATACATTAACTTTTGGAGATATTTACCGATGAGAAGCTTCCATTTTATCATGCTAAGATACATCAATTGTCCTCAAACAAAGTAAAATTATGACAAGACAACTATACATTGAATCATATTAGAAAATAATGAAACATGTTATATATATATATATATATTAGAGCAGGGTTTTCCAAACTCAGTCCTGGGGCCCCACTTGGGTGCACGTTTTGATCTTTTCCCTAGCACTACACAGCTGATTAAAATAATCAAAGCTTGATGATGAGTTGGTTATTTGAATCAATTGTGTAGTGCTAGGGCAAAAACCAAAACATGCACGCAGAGGGTGGCCCCAGGACAGAGTTTGGGAAATCCTGCTGAGGACACAAGTTAAAGACACAAGTTAAGCACAGAATGGCAGTTATAAAGACATGAAATTATACAAAATATTTTTTGGGGTTGGGGAAAATATCTTGCTTTATTTGTTATGAAGAATAATTAAATCGAGAAGCTATTACTTAGATGCATTTTGTCCCAAACAATTCTGAGAGATAAATGAATTGCAACAAAATAATTAAACAATATTTACAAAGCATGGAAATCATTTAAAAATAAATAATGAATAAATTAAATAAATAATAGCTAGAGATAGTCTTTTAGAATAAAAGTATATAGAAACTTAGCTTGTTTTCATCTTTTCGTGCAGTCTAAGAATACATCTAAATTAAACAGCTTTGAAATTATATTGTATACACTTGTATCACTATCTTTGTACAAATGTTGAATGAGTACTCTCAAATACAGGAGTTAAGATTGTTTTCTGGCCCCAACTGCTGCCTACAAGTATGACTGACTGCAATGAAAATCGTTTTTACAAAGTTAAGATTTCAATCCAAGCTTACACATAGACAGATACATGACTAAAAGAAAGRGCATCCCCCAGTACATACTGGGTAAAGACAACCGAAAGAAGCAGGTAAAGAGAAGGTAAGCTGGTACACAATGACTCCCATTGCATAGCCGTCAAATTCGTTTCAGATTTTACAAAGCTCCAGARTCTTCTTCGCCTAGGACAAACTGCCTTTGCCATCAACCACTTCCAGCCAGTGTCTATAAATCGACCCTAGGATACAGTGGCAAAGGGAGGAGTTATTATATCAACAACCTTTCTCGTACAAGGACTGGTAGCTGGTTAAACCTGGAATGTGTCCAGCTTTTAGAACGGGAGTCTTTTCTTTCCGTTGCCTGATCGATAAAAAAATAGCCTCTGAGAATGGTTATGGTTGGAGGGGAATCCACTGGCCASTCTCAGAAGGTTCCTGTTCTGAGGGTTACAGAACAYCTCAGAGGATTCCGGAACCCTGCCTCACACCAAGTGGGGGTCATCGGCTGGGCTGACGGTAAAACGCGAGGATGTCACTGGGTTGGCCCCCACGGGCGACCTCGGTTTGACTGACAAGTCCCCTTTTCTTTTGGAGTCTTTGCCTTTGCTGTTTGCTCCTGGTAGAAAGACAGGAGCATGGTGTAAGTAAGGGAATTAAGGAATTACTATACTACAACTATGCCATACACAAACATACTGTACTASGGTTGGAGTAAATACTATTTGAATTCAGGGGATACATTCTAACACATTTCATGAAATCGAATTGACCCCTGTGGCACAAGACATAAACAAAAGCATACAACTGTAAATGTTATTAAAAAAATATATGTACGATAAAAACATTACACAAATGGTATATCATTAGTTAATATACTCTATACYTGTGTACAAACATCCTCTTGTAGAACCGAAGCACAAAAAGGCCCACACTCCCAAGTTAAAAATAAACTTTCTCTCCTTGCAAAGCTTTGAACTGTTCAACTCTGCAGGCTGACAGAGATCATGAAAGTAGATTATTTTGGTGTTGATGCTTTTCTATATACAGTCTATTCAAAACACCCAGAGGGGATCAGCCAAAACTCTCATTATTCTGTGAAATGAAGCGATCAGTGGGAGAGACTGAGAGCGGACGGCTTCTGGAGATAGGGTGGAAAACACATCTTAGACGTGCATTGTTGAGCACCAGATTTATGTCCCCACTCCATTCCCCATGTCACAGCGTGTGGGGGATAATTACAAGAGATACATTTTGGGGGTGCATATTTAGAAAAGGGGTTGGTGTGAGAGGTTCTCAATTTCAGTGAGTGGGGATCAGATGGGAGCTGTCCAATGCTTGTTATTCTAGTGATTTTATCAAAAGCTTTCTATTGGCTCTGAGAAGGGAATGATGTACAGGACCGTTATATGGTTTCTAATAGCAACATGCATGCATACGTAGTACGTACCATGTAAATCAAATTTAGTGCTTTTGTTAGGAGCTGGAGCTGGACTGGTYCGGGTGGAACTACTCAGCTCACTGGTTGGAGTTTCCTGTTTCAGAAACAGAGAGGAAGAGTCAGGGACTGAAAAGGAGCAGAGACAGTACATGTACATCCAATATAGTGAAAGTGTTAAAAGCCCAAGAGTAACATGGGACTCAATATATGAAGGGGGGAAAAACTAAACAAACACCTGATCAAAGAGATAGACAGTGACATCATCAAAAAAGGACACGTTTCTCCCTCTGTCTTTCTCTTTGTCTATCGGTTCCCTTGGTGACTTCAGCAGACTCCTGAGCCCCACCCTTTTGCCAACYTCTGTTTCCGTGACAACAATCACCCTCCTGGAGCCTTCGTCTTCCTGRTCTTCTTCCTCATCCTCATCGGGGTCACTTCCTGGGGACGCACCCCTCCGTCTCCCACTCCTGTCTCGGTGTAGCCTGCCCTCTCTGAACCCTCCCTTGGGACTGGAGGAGAGAGGGAGAGCAAGAGGGAGAGGAGGGAGGGAGAGGGAGAGAGACAGGCGAGCCAGTTTGGCTGTGAAATAAAAGAGAGGAATAGATAAAGTCAGACATGAAAGATGATGTCAGAAAGCACCAATCTATCCATTAGAACATGTCATTTACACACCTGCAGAGTGGGAGAATGTGAACAATGCTGCATCCTATTCATACACATTTCACACACAAAAAAGTCTGGAGGTACCTTTCATTGCTTGGTTTGCCACAGYCTGAGGGGGTGTAACTTCTGGCTGCTGGATCACAGTCAGTGGTTCACTGTCAGTCGCATCAGACTCACTCTGGGGTTCAGAATTGGGTTCGGTGTCCGGCTCCTCTTCGCTAAGAACAGAAAAAAAGATATCTTCTTTTATTATCTGTCTGCCTGCCATCATTCAACACAACAGTTTGATAAATCTCAAAATACATAGAGGGCAGTGGAGGTTACTGAGGGGAGGACAACTCATGACAATGGATGAAACGGAGCCAATGGATTGGCATCAAACCATGTGTTTGATGTATTTGATGACATTCCACCGATTCTGTTCCATCCATTACCACAAGCCCCTCCTCCCCAATTAAGGTGCCACCAACCTCCTGTGATAGAGAGAGCATACCTTCCTACATCCTTCACACTGACTGTGTCTCCGCCCCCATCGAAGGGCTGGTCCCCCCATGGGCGGAGAATGACGCTGTCGCTCACTGTCGCCCCCCGGAGGACGTTCGTTTTAACATTCTCACAGAGAGAGAACTGCAGTCTCTCCTCACACACCTGAAGAAAGGGAAACAMAAGAAGATAYTAGGMGTATGAATGTTTAAACATATTCAGGAWAATGGATATTGTAAATTGTGTAGGCTTATACTTTCATACATCTACAAAGTTGTGCAACTTGGGGTTAAAATGCAAGGCTAATGCTCACCTGCATCATTAGGCCATTTTTAGTGGGCATCTTGGAAAGRGACCTCTGGTCRTTGGAGTCAGGAGAATGACATGGTGAAAMGGCTGATGGGAACTGTAGTTCACYCCTCTCCRCCTGAGGTGAAAGTTTAGCCCCAGTTGGGATGTCCTGGACCGCCGATGGAACCGACCTGYCCAGCCAGTCAGCGCTCTCAGAGATTCCGTCAACTTCCTCTTTCAGTTCCACTCTCCTCTTCCCCTCAGGCATGGAGGTCCCACAGGTCTCTTCACCTTTATCGCTCTCTCCAGAACCCTTAGTTTTCTGCTCAGGCATCTTCTTCATAGACTCCAACAGCTCCAGATTCCCRAGGAAGAGGTCACCCAGGGTGTCCTCCTCATCCCCAGATATGCAGCACAGCTGCTCCAGTTTCTCAAAATCTTCCAGAGGCTCCTCYTCCAAATCCTTCCACTCAGAGATCAACAGCTCTGGGATGGTGTTGAGGGGACTCTGGGGGAATGACGGGAGTGTGGTGGAGGTGGTGGTTGTGTTTTTCTGGGACAGGTTATTTCTGTCKTCCTCGGACATGTTTGATGTAAGGRGGCTCTGGTTCTGGCTMTCACCTGAGAATAATGGAAGTGTTGGATGTACAGGTGAAAGGTCGAGGTTTGCAGAGATCCCTCTGCTGTGGGTTGTYGTGGGTGGTAAGGGGGGRGGCTCTMGGATYTCAGTGTGAGGAGMGGGGMSSATTMTTGGGTCTCTCTCAGCACTGGTAATGAAATCTGAGCCTAAATAATCAAGGTTTATAAGACCGCGATCGTCGTCTATTTCTATGACAGAAGGTGGGGGACTAGGAAAAGAATCATCTAAACTCTGCAACCTGTCTTCTTGCATATCAAGATCTATACTAGGAGGAGGGCTGGGAAAGTCTACAGAACTGAACTGAAAGTTGTCTCCTTGTGAACCAGACAGATCTGTACAAGAGGCTATATCCTCCAAGTCATTATCATTGGGATAAGACACCGGGTCACATAGAAGAGATATGTCTKTCAAATCCTCACCTGTGTTTACAATGTCTACTCCCCCTTCTRTGTCCTCKCCCACAAGCTGGCGAGTAGAGTCAGCTTCTTCAATGCGTATGCTTGGCTCAATATGTTGTAATCCTGACAAATCTACCTGTGGTACTCCAGTGAGGCAGATAGATACACCCAAATATATACTCTTTACTGTGGGAGCAAGATGGTTGTCTAATTCAAAGTCCTGTTCTTTTTCTATGTTATTTTCAGCCATTGCCCCTTCTTCCATTTGGARTTCACTGAGATGATTCAACCTGTTGAAGTTCTGATTTCCCTCATCTTGAGCAATGTTTCCATCCAAGTCYTTTAGAAGAGATGCAGTTTGACTTTCACTGTCTCCACCCGTCTCAGTGAGTGACCTGAACTGCCTCCCTCTTGCAAAGGTCTCATGCTCTGGGATTTCTCGGTTTTCCACCTCAACCACTAGCTGAWCACCTTCAACATTTTGCTCATCATTATCGTCAAACCTATCTMGATTTTCTATATTTTCCTCTTGCTGTACATCAAGTGCCTGGGATAGTTGGCTGTCAATGCTACTGGAGAGAGCCTGTTTCTGGGACAACTCTCCCTTTATTTCCAGGTAGGCTACCCGTCCCTGCCTCTCGTCATTAGAAGTATCTTCACTATCTTGGAGGACYGCTGGATGAGGCTCACTCCCCGCCAGTTCATCGTTCTCCTCAGCCTCCCAGAATTCCCGGCCTACCACCAGCTGCTCCCTCTCCTCCCAGGTCTTTCCGAACGCTGAGAAGAATTCCAATCCGAGTTCAGCTTCCTGGWTTCTGTTCTCCGGCGAGGCCCACTGGTCGTTCTCCGATGGCCACAGGTGCAGGTCTCCCTGCTGGAAACGGTGACAGTCGAACTCGCCCCTCACCACTCCTCCCCCTCTCCCCTCCCCCTCCTCCAGAGTGTTCCACAGCTCTTTAGCCTTCAACTCCAGATCCTCAGGCGACTCCCTGTCCACAGTCTCAGCAGACCCATCCCTGCTCAAAGACCCACTCTGGCTCCCCGTCACTGGTCCTCTTTGAGGAGATTTCTCCTTCATGGCATTACACAGCTCTCCAGCGGCAAGCTGTTTCCCTGTCTCTGATTTGGCCTTGGCCCTCTCGTCTTCGCTTTCCTCTGAGTAACACAAGTTTCTCAGGCCAAGCTCATTGGCGTCGGTGTGTTGAATCTCCAGACCTTGCCCATCTTCTCTTTCAGACCCCTCAGTGTCCCCCTCGGCCCAAAAAGAAGAGGCCAGTTTGCTCTCTTCGTCATTGGTGCTCTCTCCGTCGTTGGGATCCAGTACTACTGGAATATCTTCACTGAGTTTGACCTCGCTGGTTTGAATACCGTAGAACCTAGATAGCCTGGATTCTCTGTTATCATGGTCMCCATGTAACGCCGTCACTGGTTCCGTAGTGTCTTTCATGGAATTATCATTTTCTCTCTCTTCAATACCTGGGAGTTCTTCATTCTCAAGTTTGTTATCCTTTGTCTGAATGGCAGATATTAATTTCAAACAATCTGTCTTAGTGGTACTATTAGAAGGCAATGTCAAGTCTTTGTCTGTGGAGTCATGGAATCTAAAATCATTCGACTCCACATGAGAAATCACACCTTCTGTGTAATGATTACAAATTTGAGTTCCATCATTGTAAGAGAACRCTTTGAGAGGTGCATCATCTAAATTAGAGAACAGCTTAGCTATAAACTCATTGTTRTCCTTGGTCTGTGAGTTATCAGACAGTAGTCCCGGATGGACTAGGCCTTTTTCATCTGACTCTCCACTCTCATTGTGGAACATTCCAGAATCTTCTCTCTGTTCTGATTCTAACCCTGTTTTATGTTCTACTTCTTTCAGACTGAGYTCYTTCTCCTGAATACTTGACATGTCTTTATATCCARCATCACTGTTTTGAGAGATATCCTGCACATGAGCATTCTGTTCAAGAACTGTCTCCTTTTCCCTCTCAATGTCAATTCCCTTATTTGAAATCCTCTTCAAGGGACTCTTTCCCCCGGTTTCTCCCTCATCCTCTAATTCTGTCTTCTCTTCTATTCCTGTCAGCGTCCCCRTCTCTCCGCCTCGTCCGCTGCCGGGTCTGGTCACGCTCAGTCCATCACTGCCCTTCCTGCTAAGCCCKTCCCCTTCCCAGTCACTGTCAGAGAAGTAGGCGGAGTCTCTGTGGGGGGTTTCTGTCCCCAGCACCCTCCAACCACCTGGTCCTTCACCTCCAACACACGGGTCACCTGGGGTCAGACAGTCGGCTGAACTGGGGGTCAAAMATGAAAGGAATGAGTCTGAGGGGGTCATGGTGGAGAGAGAGAGGTCAGAGGATGGGTCCCAGTCTGGGGTGGTGGGAACGGCTGCAGGGCTCTTTTGACTTGGGTCTGACCTTCCTTRTTGGTTGATCTGTGAATTCTGTTTGTTGATTTGTAAATAGCTTTCAACATTTGGGTTATGTGACTGAGCAGTAGAACAATGTGATGTGTCGTTCTTCATTTGACTGTCACAACCTTTTGAACTCTCTGACCCTTCTTCCTTGTGATCTTTAGATTCAATTTGACATGCTCTATCTGTTTCTGATGTCTCTGTTGTTAAGTCATGTAAAATGTCATCAACAACTTCCTGCTTCTGACATCCTTGCCCTGTATCTCTGACCTCAGCATCACCTTTCATTCTCTCACAATTCCTTTCCKCAACATTATTCTGACCCCTGCTCTCTTTCTCATCTACAMAAATAGYTGACTCATCATCACAGGGTTTCTTTTCAGATTCTTCCACTTCTCCAGTAACACTGTCTTGAGATAAAGACTGAACTTGAGCTTGTCTTGAGAGCTCGACCCTTTCTCTGYCTCTCTGTGTTTCTCTTACAGGTAAGGCTGGACCTTCTGAAACGTCCTCCTCTGTTTTTGTACTGGGGAATGTTTGGTAAAGGAGGAGGCCATTTTTTGGCATTATCTCTGAGAACACAAAGTCACCAGGCTGGGGCTGAGAGTCTGGGTGAGAGTTGGTGTCAGRGGTGGGATCTGTGAGTGAGCTGGGTGAGTCCTTGAGGCAGGTRGTGTGTGTGGGACAGTCCTCTTRCTGTTTGASAGACTGTTTATTTGATCCTATTTGCAGTACTGGYATCTCAGGCCGTATAGTGACCTTTATCTCACTCTTTTTTGCCCGTTTAGTCACTTGGGCGTAAATGGCCTCCGGTGCTACATCGTCTTTGCCTCTGTTTGATGTACGTATGGAACTCTCTGATTGGAAACGGATGGTCTGAGAGGAGTCAGGATCTATGCATATTGACTCGTATTCTGGTGACATTGGAGTGGGTGACTGAGACAAGTCCTCGCAATGCTTGTTGGAGGCGGTTGCATTTTGTCTGGATATGATCTCCGTCAAAAAGGTCTCTGCTGATTGGATCTCCTTCAGGAACTCCTCTCTGGTCATRTGTCCCTTCTCTGTCTCCTTCTCRGTCTCCTGTGACTCCGACTCCTGCCTCCCCACTGTGATTTCGGAGAGGAGGGATCGGGATCTCCTCATGCCCCTGGAGTATGCCTCCTCGGCCTCAGCYTAGGACGGGAGGCCSGGGGCGCAGGTGTAGGTGTAGAGACGCGATRGGGAGCCAGGAGGGTGGAGGAACTTCACCGGATCTCTCTCCATGCCTGCATCCATCCTTCCTGTGTTTGTGATCTCAGTGAGGAATAGATCTCTCTGGGTGGAGCCTTTCCTCACCCTTTCCACCTCTGTCCACATCTGTGTGTTTCTGTKTGGCCCCAATGTCTGTTCTGCAGAGCCCAGCTCTGTGACCAGCGACRGGGACCGACGCATCCCCCCTCTCAAGGGCTGGAGGAAGTTCCCTGACCTCTCCCCATCCCTTTTCTTCTCCCGCTCTGTCTCTCCCTCKCARGAGGTCCTCCCCTCCTTGGACTTGGCATCKTTTGACTCTGACACACTAGAGATCTCAGTCAGAAACAGGTGCATGGGGGATWTCTTGGCGTCYGTTACGCTATCCGCCTGCAGTTCCGCGTCCTCCCTCCAGATGGCAGGCAGGATGGTGGCGAGGCGCGACTGGGTCCTCTTCATACCCCTGGAGAAGAGCTCGGCTGTGGCCGGATCCGCATCCTCTGACAAACTAGAYGTCGGGACGGTTGTCCCTCCCCCACTGGYTTTCTCAGGGGACATAAAGGGGGAGTCATCCTCATCTGAATAGYTGGGACTGGAGGATGAGTGCCTCTCAATTCTGGGGACCCCGGACTCYGAGTGGGAGATGTTGCGGTAAACAGGGCGAAATACGTTCTGGCGTCGTATTGGAGAGTCAAAGTKTTTTGAGRGGAAATMGGATGTTCCCTTTGTGTTGTGCAAGGATGCTGTGRGCCGTACACCACCTTGTRGGTCTGAGTAGTCACAGGATAGTGGGTCTCTTTGAGAGTACATCTGGGGCTTACTGTATCTGGAGTAGCTACCTACACCATAGCTGTAATACAGGCCCCTTTGGGGCTTGTAGTGGGGTGGGAGAGGGGGAGGACATGTTTGGGGAGTGGGGTAGATGGGGTGGCTGGACTGGGGTAGGGAGGGGGAGAGTGACGGGGAGGGGGGCATGGTCTGACGAGGACGTTGGAACCCTAAGTGATCATATGATGATGGCAGGCAGCTGCCCATCAGAGGGTCCATCGTTTCTATCTTACCACTCATGGAATAGTGACCCAGCCCAAGCCCTACTCGGTGGTAGCCCAACGGAGGCGCAGGGAGGGGGCGCGAGTGGAGGTGGTTGCCRGAMGAGGTTGACATAGAACGTGGCTTGGGAGGCAGGACAGGGGCCTGAGAACCAGTGGATGACCTAKTGTCTCCTTCACCCCCCTCCTCCTCKTCATCATCTCCTAAATCCACCACAGAGAAGTCAGTCACCCTACTGGAGGTGTCTTTGAACTCTGCCACCCCAGTGTTGGGGACCCTTAGCTGGARCTCGCTGGATCGGACGGTCTGGATGGATTTCCCACCTCGCCCAGTGTACTCCTCATCAGAACTGTACGGCGCACGTTCTTTGCCCAGCATTCCGCTGCGTATCTCCACTAGCTCCAGATCTCCAGGACYSAAKGAGTCAGAACGGAAAGAGTGCGCTTTCSCTTTAAGAGATGGGGACTTATCRTGAGGGGTGTGCTCCTCCAATCGGATGAAGTACTCGCTGGCGAGGGAGGGGCTACGTGCACTTATCACAGGMACAACAGTGGGTGTGTCRAGMGATTGTCTGTGGGAGGYGTTGACCGTCGGGATTGGCTGGGGAGGAGGAAGTGYTTGGTAGCCCCGCCTCGCATGGGCCTTCTCCCAGAAGTACTCAAAATTTAACCCTTTACTGGTCTCCGTGACTGTCAGGATGTCATCGAGTTCTGTGGAGGATGGGGTGATGCAGTTCCCCACGGSMTCCAGTAGAGGGTAGGAGTTCCCCCTGTAATCCTTCCCATACTCCCTCTCTCTCTGTCGTTCACTCGCTGCAGCCTGGAAGGCCGGAGGACGGAGAGAATCCCACCGTCTCTCAAATGACTCATCGCTCTCTCCTCTTCTTCCTCTCCCTTCCTCATACTCCTCGTCCTCATCCTCCTCGTCCTCTCCCACACCTCCTTCGGAAATCCCTCGCTCAGCGGCCAGAAGGAGGAGAGGAGGAGAAATACCTCAGCGATGGAGGGGCGTTGGGAAGGGGGGAGCCAACAGAACTGCATGATCTCATACCTGGAAGAGGAAAGACAGGAAAGACAAACACAAAGATAAGGGGTTTGGAAATGACGCAGACAATTACATTGATGGAAGCTACAACTATCTGCAATATTAAAGCTGATCTACCTCCACCCCAAAAAGAGAAGGTTTGAGGGGATCATATATTAGCTTTGACCTTAATGATCTATTGACAAAGTAGGCCTTTAAAGTAACACATCTGTAATTGACTACTTTCTTCATCAAATGCAGATATCTTAGAGAACCAAAAGTCAAGAAATGGCCCACTGACCAGTAGTCAGCGTGGGAGAGTTTGAGCCGTGGCTGGGCCAGGGTGATCTGTCTCTCTTGATGACGAAGGTCAACACTTCCTCATCACTCAGGTGCCTGTGAGGCTGAGAACCAAACTCAAACAGCTCCCAGATCACCACCCCAGAGACCTGGGAGAAAAGGAAGAGAGAGGGGAGAGAAATGGGAGAGAGTGGGGGGAGAGGGGAGAGAAGTGGAGAGAGAGGAAGAGAAATGAGAGAGAGGGAGAGGGGGAAGTTGGGGAGAGAGGGGAGAGTGGGGAGGGGAGGTGGAGAGAGAGGGAGAGAAGTGGGAGAGAGAAGGGGAGAGAGGGAGAGTGGAGAGAGAGGGAGGAGAGGGGAGAGAAGTGGGATAAAGAGGGGAAAAGAGAGGGGAGGGGGATGTGGGATAAAGAGGGGAAAGAGAGAGGGAGATACACAATAGGAGTAGAGAGAGAGCGTTTGAGAAGTAGAGAAAGTAATTCAAATTAGATAGAAATACAGAAATACGCTTATTGAAATATTCAGTTGTTTATTTGTCCGTTTTAGAGGCAGGTTGTGTTATGGTACGTACCACAGATTGCTGGTCTTGGTCTGGTCAGTGACGATCAGAGATCCTCTGTACTCCTCCAGCAGCTCTGGCGCTATCCACCTCAGGGGAATCCACAGCTTGTCTGATGTTAGGTAATAGTCATCCTACACAGATAAACACACACAGAGGGATGCATGGACTTGAAGATAAGCCATTTGGGACATCCAATATGTTAGGGATAATCAACAAGGGGCTATGTGTTCTCTGGAAGATAATGAACCCCCTGGAAGGTGTGTTCCATGACACTCTAAAGGAGCGGAACTGACCTTCCACAGAGTTGCATTATTTTGCAGAGAACGCATAGAGCCCCGAGTTGATTATCCCTTTTATATCATGCCTATAATTTAAAACATTTATAGCTAGAAATGTGTTCATTTGCAGGAAGAAAAAGTGTTCAACATCCACTGAAGTATCCACTGAAGTACCAAGTTGACTATATAGAGACAGTAGTTGCCATAGTAACCAAACAAACAGACTTGCTAGTTTAGCTAACCAAATTTGAGTCCTAGCTTGCTATTATGAAAATCGAATCCAACAATGCCAATAATGTTTTCAACTTTTGCTTTCAAATGCAGCTCAAGCATAGAGCATGTAATAACTATACCCATTGAATTCTATCGTGCAAATATACTGTGGATTATAGGGAAAGAATGCCCTCTCTAGAATGCCCTACAAGCCAATCAGAAACGATTATTCATCAATGCCATGGTATAAAGGGGTATAACTTGTCTACAGATTGTGGTGGTTCAAGCAAAGTACATAGGTAAGCACACACACACACACACACACACGCCCACACACACACACACACACACACACACACACACGCCCACACACAAACATACCTTGTAGTGGTTGTGAGACAGCCCATAGTCTCCGATTCTGACAGTGAGGTCAGAGGTAAGGAGACAGTTCCTCAAAGCCAGATCACTGGAGAGAAAACAATCATAATCCCTTTACTATCAATCACTCAATTACCAACCAATCAATCACTGGAGCTATTGGAACCCCACTGGKGCCAGAGAGAGCCAGGATATGACCTCACAGACCTGTGGATGTAGTTYTTCTCGTGGAGGTGCAGCAGGCCAGAGGTGATTTCAAACGCCATCCTCTGCAGGGTCAGCATTTCCCGGGTCAGAAGGTCAGGGGTCATCCCATCTGACTTCCTCTGGGCTCTCAGGTACCTCTTCAGGTCACCCTGGTAACACATCACAAATATAATNTCAGGGGTCATCCCATCTGACTTCCTCTGGGCTCTCAGGTACCTCTTCAGGTCACCCTGGTAACACATCACAAATATAATACATTTATTACACCATCAATGAGTGTTACCAATATCATTAATTTATTACACCATCAATGAGCATTACCAATATCATGTACAGTATGTGATACTTAAAACAATCAGAAGAACAATTAACATAGTTTATGACTTTGACCAGACATATTGAGCTATAAATCAAGTACATTTGTACATTTATACTGGAGAAATACCCTCTCCTAAGTGTTTTCCTGAACCTGAAGGTCCTCAAAAGCAGAAGGGGAATTGGAAATGAGTTAATATCATTAGAGAGATAGAGGTTGTACTGGTGGTAGGACAGGAGAATAAGATACTTCAAATGATAAAGGGATGTGTGTTTCAATGTACAGAGGATTTATAGTTTATGTTCTTCTGGTAAAGGGCTGCGGTACTGTTTCTCTCCCGTCCCTGGTCGTTAATTGATCTGTTTGAGTCATTGATTGGCCAGAGAGTCCAATCACTTGGGATTTCAGGTCTCAATCGGTCTTTGATTAAAGAGCAAGAATGAAAGCAAACAAACAGAGGCAGCAGGTGTTGAGTGTTGGAGCTGGAAACGACTGGCATAACATTATACTACAAAAGGTATATCTAAGTGTGAAACGTCACCAAGTATTTACATGGTTATTTGATGGGGGAAAAGGAAACTAACCAAACATATGTTTCCATGTACGGAAGCTATAGTCTGGTGTTTGTCACTTAATTGATCCATTTGAATCCTTTATTGACCAGTAACCAGAGAGTCCAATCAGCTGGTTGCTCAGGTATCAGTCAGTCTCTGATAGAAACACAATGAAACCAAATAATCCTAGAGGAATGGAGTAAATGTATCCATTCCAAAACAAAATGGCCTCTCTTTGGATCTCCTCTACAATGTGCCCTCCTCTTCTTCTCCATCCCATAATAGTAGTAAAAACAACATGGCCCTCACCAACTGACAGAACTCCATGACCAGCAGGAAGGGAATGCTCTCGTTGCATTGGCCCAAACACTGAAGGATGTTGGGATGTTGGAGACTCCTGAAGGCAAGAAAATAGAGAGGGAGAGAGAGGGGGGAGAGAGAGAGGGGAGAGAGAGAGGGGAGAGAGAGAAAGATGATGAAACGAGAGAGGCAATGCAGCAGAGGATATGCAGTTAGAGTGAGCGAGGGAAGATCTGTCTGTTTTCTTTTCGTCTCCACTTTCTCACTAACAAACCCACCTAAGTAAAACATACACAAACAAATGCGCCAGATGTTCTCTCCCCTCTCTTTTCT
>NW_019943844.1:149477-155403 GCF_002910315.2 Salvelinus sp. IW2-2015
GGGATGTCAGGGGCATCGACACAGAGGACCAGAGCGGACACAGACGGGAACAAGAGGGATGGTTCTGGCAATACTAAAAGCATATAGGAGTTCTTTGATTCTAAAGCGTTTTTGTTTCTGTTGTTTTATTATTGTGTTTATGCAGTTTCGTATTTCTAGTATAATACTAAGTTTTAATGTGCTTTTTTTCTTATTAGTAGGATGAAGTATGTAGGTTATATAGGGAGATGGTGACGGGTGACCTCCAGGAGGGAGAACAGAGGGGTGCTACTGATAGGGTGGCGTATAAGGAAAAATTTCTCTCATATTTAAGGACTGGAAACTGGGTGTGTATGAGTACACAATTCGCATAAACATTATGGGCTGCGTGCAAAGAGTGAAATGATTATAAATTACAAATGTAATAATAAACAATAAATAATACAAAGACCTAACCATCTCCTCAAAGAAAAAACCCAAATTAAAAATTATAAATATGAAATAAACTCCTTCCGTATCTCCCTCACCGCCAAACCCCCATCCCATATGCATTGATCTTTGAGGGTTTAAAAAGGGAAGAAGCAATGGGAATCAAAATAGAAGTCATTTTTGTAAAGTTAGAGTAAGCTTCTTCTTCTAATCAATTCTGTATCTGAACGAGGGTGGTGTATTTTTTAGCCTTACTTTGCCTCAATGATGACTTTCTTGTCAAATATTTAAAACCGCCTTCTCATCTATCCTCGACCTCCGACCAATTTTCGAGTCCAGTTTTTACATAACACCGCCTCCGTCCGACACCACCAAACTACGAACCTCCCTCTGGCCTTTTTTGGCAGAGGTTGAAAAAAAAAAAATAGCCAAGCCACCAATGTGCAGGCGGGCACTGACTTCTAAGAAAAAACCCCTATCTCAGCGCCTATCTGGGAGATAATCATAAGTTCTTTCATAAATAAATTATAAATAATAAAATAAAATATACGTACTCAAAAAAAAAATAAAAAGAGAAGTGATTAGTTGAAACTATTTGATGTTAGATTTTTTTAATGAGTTAATTTGACAATTTGACAGAGTTTGTATTATTAACTTTTTTGAATAATAATTATCTCCTTATAAGTACGTAACTCCAGCATAATATAACCTTATCGGGACCCATCCATGTTACTATTATAGTACTATTTTTTATATAATTTATTGTATATTGTTAATATTACCTACAGAGAAGACACAGAGGGATACAGAGGGACCTACTCAGCAGGAGAATCACAGAGGGACACAGAGGTGGATACAGGAGGGGTACGACTAACCCTGGTTCGAAGGGTTAGGGTCAGGGGACACTGGAAAGACTAACGGAGGGACACAGTACCCTGTCGGAAGTGGGCTTTAGGGTCAGGGACACTGGAATAGACACGGCAGGGACACAGTACGGCGCCTGTTCAAAGGGCGTTAGGGTCAGGGACCACTGGAAAACAAGCGGAGGACATCAGTACCCTTCGGAAAGGGTTAGTCAGGGACACTGGAAAACACGTAGGACACAGTTACCCTGTTCGAAGTGATAGGGTTACGCCGGTCAGGGTACACTGGAAGACACGGGGGACACAGTACCCTGTCAAATTATGTGGTTAGGTCAGGGACACTGGTAATGAGCACACGAGGACACAAAAGTTACCCTTTCGAAGTGGGTTAGAGGTCAAGCGACACTTGAAAGACACGGGAGGTGACACAGATACCCCTGTCTGAAGTGAGTTAGGTCAGGTGACACTGGAAAGAACACTGAGGGACACAGTCGCCTGTCGAGAGTGGTTTTAGTGGTCAGGAGCACTGGAAAGAAACCAGCGGAGCGGACACAGTACCCTGTCGAAGGGTAGGGTCGGGACTATAGAGGGACATCCTCAGTGGTTAGTCAGGACATGGAAAGACACACGACGGAGAACACCAGTACCCTGTCAAGTGTGGATATAGGGTCAGGGTAACACTCGAAAGAACACGTACGGACACAAGTACCCTGTGCGAGTGGGTTAGGTGCAGGGGACACTGGAATAGACACGAGGGCTACTAGTACCCTGTCGAAGGGGTTAGGGTGTCAGGACTCACTGAGATAAGGACACGGACGGGACACAAGTTGGACGCTGTTCTAAGTTGGCGTTAGTGTCAGGGGTACACTGGACACGGAGGGACACACCGTGAAGGGTTAGCGGGACAGCTGAAAGACTACGGGACACATGCTTTCCTGCGAAGTTGGTTAGGTGTCAGGGAAACATGGAGGGGCCAACGGAGTGCGGACACAGTAACCCTGATCGAAGTGGGTTAGGGCAGGGGACACCTGGAAAGGACACTGAGGTACAGTACACCTTTCGAAGTGGGGGTTAGGGTCAGGGACACTGGTAAGGACACAGTAGGGACATCAGTACTCCTGTCGAATGGGTAGGGTGCAGGACACTGGCGAAGGACACGTGAGGACACCAGTACCCTGTCGAAGTGGTTAGGTCAGGGACACTGGAAAGACACGGAGGTCGACAGTCCCTCGTCGAAGTGGGTTAGGGGTCAGGACACTGGAAAGGACACGAGGGACACATCCCTTGTCGAAGTGGGTTAGGGTAGACAACTGGAAAATGACAGGAGGGACACAAGTACCTGTCGAACGGGGTTAGAGTCAGGACACTGGAAAGACACGGAGGACACATTACCCTGTCGAGTGGTTAGACGGTCAGGGACACTGGGAAAGACACGGAGGACACATACCCTGTCGAAGTGGTTAGGGTCAGGGACCACTGGAAGACACAGGAGGGACACAGTACCTCGTCGAAGTTGGGTTAGGCGTCAGGGGATACTGAAAAGACACGGAGGGACACAGTAACTCCCTGCTCGAAGTGGGTTAGGGTAGGGACACTGTAAAGACATGGAGGGACACATGTACCCTGTCCGAAGTGGTTAGTCAGGGTAAACGGGAGGGCACATACGCGGTGGAGTAGGAACTGGAGAGGAGCACAGTACCCTGTCGAAGGAGTTTAGGGTCAGGACACTGAAAGACACGGAGGGACACAGTACCTGGTAAAAGAAGTGGTTCAGGTCGAGACACTGGAAAGACACGGAGGAGACACGTCGAGTAGTCAGGACACTGAAGACAATCGGACCATACCCTGGAGTTGTTAGGTCGAGACACTGGAAAGACACGGGAACACATTACCCTGTCATGGGTTAGGTCAGGGGACGACTGGAAGAGACCGACGGAGGGACACAGAACCCTGTCGAAGTGGGTTAGGGGTGTCAGGGACACTGAAAAGCATCGGAGGGTATCACAGTACCCTGTCTCGCAAGTGGTGTTAGGTCAGGGACACTAGAAAGACACGGGAATCCAGTTTACCCTGTCGAAGTGGTTAGGGTCAGGGACACTTGTAAAGACACGGGAGGGACACATTACCTGTCGAAGTGGTAGGGTCAGGGAACACTGGGAAGAGACACGGGGACACAGTTACCCTTGCGAAGTGGGTTAGGGTCAGGACACTGGAAAGACACGGGGACACAGTAGGACTGACGACCAGTAACGGCCTCGTCTGAAGTGCGGTTAGGGTCAGGACACTGAAGACATCGGAGGGGATCACAGTACCTGTCGAAGTGGTTAGGGTCAGGGACACTGACGAAGACACGGATGGGACACAGTACACTTCGAAGGGGTAGCGCGGCAGGACACTGGAAAGTACATCGAGGGACAAGTACCCTGTCGATAGTGGGTTAGGTGTCGGACACTGAAGGATCACAGTGAGGACACAGCTACCCTGTCGAAGTGGGTAGGTCAGGGACAACTGGAAAGACACGGAGGTGACACAGTACCCTGTCGAAGTGGGGTTTAGGCGTCTAGGAACACGGGAAAACACGGAGACTACAGTACCCTGTCGAAGTGGCTTTAAGGTCAGGGACACTGGAAAGACACAGGCAGTACCGTAGGGTAGTAGACACGGGAAGACACGGACACATACGTCGAAGTGGGTAGGGTTCAAGCGACACTGGAAAGACACGAGGACACAGTACCCTGCGAAGTGGGTTTAGTGTCAAAGGGACGACTGAAAGACACGGAGGACAACAGGTACCCTGTCGAAGTGGGTTAGGTCAGGGACCACTGGAAAGACACGGAGGGACACAGTACCCTTCGAAGTGGGTTTAGGGTCATGGACACTGGAAGACACGGAGGGACACAGTACCCTGTCGAAAGTGGTTAGGGTGTTCAGGACACTGGAAAGACACGGAGGCACAGTACCCGTGCAAGGTGAGGTTAGGGTCAGGGACAACTGGAAAGACACGGGAGCGGGTACACAGTTACCCTGTCGAAATGTGGTGTAGGGTCAGGGACACGGGGACACTGGACAGACACAGAGACACAGAGGGACACGGGGGAGAGATGGGGACACATACCTGTCAAGTGCAGTGGAAAGGAACTGCGGAACTCGTTCAATCTGCTTGACTGGTTGATGCGCCTTAGCGTCACGCGTCAGAATCTGCGGTCTCGATCTCATTGATGGTTCTAGCGATGGCTGGTCAACAGCTGCCTCCAACCACACGGAAGTATGCTGCAAGATAGGGGAGAGAGAGAGAGAACGAGAGAGAAGAGGGAGAGAGAGAGAGCGAGAGAGAGAGAAAGAGAGAGGGAAAGAGAGCAGAGAAGACAGAGAGACAAGAGAGAGACAGAGAGAGAGACATGAGAGAAGATTAGAGAGAGAGAGAGAGAGAGAGACCAAGGATAAAGAGAGGAGGAAGGCCGCAAGTTACAGGGATCTGAGCCGGAGTAATTCAGGGTGGGACAACCCCGGTCTACCGGGCAAGCCAAGGCAAGTTCACAGGTGGATCTGACTACCCCGGACTACCGGGCACAAGGCCGAAGGCCAAGTTACAGGGTGGGATCTGAACCCGGGTCTACCACGTGGAAAAACAACAGCTTAACCATTAGGCCAAGAGTAGTACGGTAATGTGATCATAAAACAGATCCCAACATTTTCTTTGTTAAGAATTATCTCTGAATCGTTCCAGTCCCATAATAAGCTACGTACCTCCATGGTGTAGTTGGTGTGTTTGTTGTCGAAGACCAGGAACTCCTGGATGTGTTGATGGTCTCCCTCTAGCTTGTCGATGTTGGGCTTGTAGTTGATGATGACCTGTTCAAACTGTTTCAGTTGACTCATCTGGTCCTCCAGAGAACCTGCGATGTCGACGGAACTACGACCGATCTCCTGGTGGAGAGAGGAGGAGAAAAACGGCACCGTCACTATCGGACGCGTCCCAAAATGGCACCCTATTCCCTACATAGTGCACTACTTTAGACTAGAGCCCTATGGCACCCTATTCCCTACATAGTGCACTACTTTAGACTAGAGCCCTATGTCACCCTATTCCCTATATAGTGCATACTTTTTTTGCCTAGGGTCCATAGACCTCTGGTAAAAGTAGTGCACTATATAAGGGGATAGGGGAGGCATTTGGAACGTAGCATTTGTGTTCGTGTCCAGAACATCCCCTGAGCTGCAGCGCAGAGGAAGTCAAAACTAATTCCAAATTCCATATTTACCTCCTGAATTGACCTGAATTGAAATGGAGATAGGTCTTCCAACCCATAGAAGAGCCACGAAATCCACCTAACAGTGTACAGCACAGGGTAGCAGAGTGATGCGAGCTATGATAGGGAAGAGGACTATCTAGCATAATAACGGCTGTAATGACTGAACAAGTAAGAAACCAGGTGTTCTGGAGACATCCAGTGGCTTCTAACATTTTAAGATATCGTGTGCCTGCGCTATACAATTATGTTAACCCGGCGTCCACTACACAAATTATATAGGTTGAGGTGCCCGATCTTTGTGGTGTACAGATTTGTCTCACAGAGTGGATAGTGGGCTCAGGACAAGGTAACTTATATGGTATCAGTTCGCTTCACAACTTCAATCCTGGTCTGCGCATATTC
>NW_019943844.1:155428-163981 GCF_002910315.2 Salvelinus sp. IW2-2015
ACGAGGGACACAGTACCTGTCGAAGTGGGTTAGGGTCAGGGACACTGGAAAGACACGGAGGGACACAGTACCCTGTCGAAGTGGGTTAGGGTCAGGGACACTGGAAAGACACGAGGGACACAGTACCCTGTCGAAGTGGGTTAGGGTCAGGGACACTGGAAAGACACGGAGGGACACAGTACCCTGTCGAAGTGGGTTAGGGTCAGGGACACTGGGAAAGACACGGAGGGAACAGTACCCTGTCGAAAGTGGGTTAGGGTCAGGGACACTGGAAAGACACGGAGGACACAGTACCCTGTCGAAGTGGGGTTAGGGTCAGGGACACTTGAAAGACACGGAGGGACACAGTACCTCTGTCGAAGTGGGTTAGGGTCAGGAAACTGGAAAGACACGGAGGGACACAGTACCTGTCGAAGTGGGTTAGGGTCAGGGACACTGGAAAGACAGGAGGGACACAGTACCCTGTCGAAGTGGGTTAGGGTCAGGGACACTGGAAAGAACGGAGGGACACAGTACCCTGTCGAAGTGGGTTAGGGTCAGGGACACTGGAAAGACACGAGGGACACAGTACCCTGTCGAAGTGGGTTATGGGTCAGGGACACTGGAAAGACACGGAGGGACACAGTACCCTGCGAAGTGGGTTAGGGTCAGGGACACTTGAAAGACACGGAGGGACACAGTACCCTGTCGAAGTGGTTAGGGTCAGGGACACTGGAAAGACACGGAGGGACACAGTACCCTGTCGAAGTGGGTTAGGGTCAGGGACACTGGAAAGACACGGAGGGACACAGTACCCTGTCGAAGTGGGTTAGGGTCAGGGACACTGGGAAAGACAACGGAGGGACACAGTACCCTGTCGAAGTGGGTTAGGGTCAGGGACACTGGAAAGACACGGAGGGACACAGTACCCTGTCGAAGTGGGTTAGGGTCAGGGACACTGGAAAGACACGGAGGGACCACAGTACCCTGTCGAAGTGGGTTAGGGTCAGGGACACTGGAAAGACACGGAGGGACACAGTACCCTGTCGAAGTGGGTTAGGGTCAGGACACTGGAAAGACACGGAGGGACACAGTACCCTGTCGAAGTGGGTAGGGTCAGGGACACTAGAAAGACACGGAGGGACACAGAGGGACACGGAGGGGACACTGGAAAGACACGGAGGGACACAGTACCCTGTCGAAGTGGGTTAGGGTCAGGGACACTGGAGACACGGAGGGACACAGTACCCTGTCGAAGTGGGTTAGGGTCAGGGACACTGGAAAGACACGGAGGGACACAGTACCTGTCGAAGTGGGTTAGGGTCAGGGACACTGGAAAGACACGGAGGACAGTACCCTGCGAAGTGGGTTAGGGTCAGGGACACTGGAAAACACGAGGGACACAGTACCCTGTCGAAGTGGGTTAGGGTCAGGGACACTGGAAAGACACGGAGGGACACAGTACCCTGTCGAAGTGGGTTAGGGTCAGGGACACTGGAAAGACACGGAGGAACACAGTACCCTGTCGAAGTGGGTTAGGGTCAGGGACACTGGAAAGACACGGAGGGACACAGTACCGTCCGAAGTGGGTTAGGGTCAGGGACACTGGAAAGACACGGAGGGACACAGTACCCTGTCGAAGTGGGTTAGGGTCAGGGACACTGGAAAGACACGGCAGGGACACAGTACCCTGTCGAAGTTGGGTTAGGGTCAGGGACACTGGAAAGACACGGAGGGACAAGTTACCCTGTCGAAGTGGGGTAGGGTCAGGGACACGGCAGGACACTGGACAGACACAGAGGGACACAGAGGGACACGGGGGGACACGGAGGGACACAGTACCCTGTCAAAGTGAGTGAAAGACTGGCGGAACTCGTTCATCTGCTGCTGGCTGATGCCCTTAGCGTCACGCGTCAGAATCTGGGTCTCGATCTCATTGATGGTTCTAGCGATGGTGGTCAACAGCTGCTCCCAACCCACACGGATATGCTGCAGATAGGAGGGAGAGAGAGAGAGAGAGAGAGAGAGAGAGAGAGAGAGAGAGAGAGAGAGAGGAGAGAGAGAGAGAGAGAGAGAGGAGAGAGAGAGAGACAGAGAGAGACAGAGAAAGAGAGAGAGACAGAGAGAGAGACAGAGAGAGAGAGAAGAGAGAGAGAGAGAGAGAGAGACAGAGAGAGAGAGGAGGAAGAAGGCCAAGTTACAGGGTGGGATCTGAACCCGGACTACCGGGCACAAGGTCAAGTCACAGGGTGGGATCTGAACCCCGGACTACCGGGCACAAGCCGAAGGCCAAGTTACAGGGTGGGATCTGAACCCGGGTCTACCACGTGGAAAAACAACAGCTTAACCATTAGGCCAAGAGTAGTACGGTAATGTGATCATAAAACAGATCCAAACATTTTCTTGTTAAGAATTATCTCTGAATCGTTCCAGTCCCATAATAGCTACGTACCTCCATGGTGTAGTTGGTGTGTTTGTTGTCGAAGACCAGGAACTCCTGGATGTGTTGATGGTCTCCCTCTAGCTTGTCGATGTTGGGCTTGTAGTTGATGATGACCTGTTCAAACTGTTTCAGTTGACTCATCTGGTCCTCCAGAGAAACCTGCGATGTCGACGGAACTACGACCGATCTCCTGGTGGAGAGAGGAGGAGAAAAACGGCACCGTCACTATCGGACGCGTCCCAAAATGGCACCCTATTCCTACATAGTGCACTACTTTAGACTAGAGCCCTATGGCACCCTATTCCCTACATAGTGCACTACTTTAGACTAGAGCCCTATGGCACCCTATTCCTCCTAATAGTGCACTACTTTAGACTAGAGCCCTATGGCACCCTATTCCCTATATAGTGCACTACTTTAGACCAGGGCCCTATGGAACCCTATTCCCTATATAGTGCACTATTTTTTTGCCTAGGGTCCATAGACCTCTGGTTAAAAGTAGTGCACTATATAAGGGGATAGGGGAGGCAATTTGGAACGTAGCATTTGTGTTCGTGTCCAGAACATCCCCTGAGCTGCAGGCCAGTGTTTAGCGTCTGTTAAAGACAGGATGGTTGGTGGGTTATCAGTATGCAGCTTGGGCCCTAGGGGCCAGTGTTTAGCATCTGTTAAAGACAGGATGGTTGCTATGTTGGATGGTTGGTGTGTTATCAGTATGCAGCTTGGGCCCTAGATGCCAGTGTTTAGCATCTGTTAAAGACAGGATGGTTGGTGGGTTATCAGTATGCAGCTTGGGCCCTAGGGGCCAGTGTTTAGCATCTGTTAAAGACAGGATGGTTGCTATGTTGGATGGTTGGTGGGTTATCAGTATGCAGCTTGGCCCTAGATGCCAGTGTTTAGCATCTGGTAAGACAGGATGGTTGGTGGGTTATCAATATGCAGCTTGGGCACTAGATGCCAGGGTTTAGCATCTGTTAAAGACAGGATGGTTGGTGGGTTATCAGTATGCAGCTTGGCCCTAGGGGCCAGTGTTTTAGCATCTGTTAAAGACAGGATGGTTGGTGGGTTTATCAGTATGCAGCTTGGGCCCTAGGGCCAGTGTTTAGCATCTGTTAAAGACAGGATGGTGCTATGTTGGATGGTTGGTGGGTTATCAGTATGCAGCTTGGGCCCTAGGGCCAGTGTTTAGCATCTGTTAAAGACAGGATGTGGGTGGGTTATCAGTATGCAGCTTGGGCCCTAGGGGCCAGTGTTTAGCATCTGTTAAAGACAGGATGGTTGGTGGGTTATCAGTATGCAGCTGGGCCCTAGGGCCAGTGTTTAGCATCTGTTAAAGACAGGATGGTTGCTATGTTGGTGGTTGGTGGGTTATCAGTATGCAGCTTGGGTCCTAGGGCCAGTGTTTAGCATCTGTTAAAGACAGGATGTTGCTATGTTGGATGGTTGTGGGTTATCAGTATGCAGCTTGGGTCCTAGGTGCCGGTGTTTAGCATCTGTTAAAGACAGGATGGTTGGTGGGTTATCAGTATGCAGCTTGGGCATTACAATTACGTCCATTCAGGAAGTCAACTGAAATTCCAAATTCCAATATTTACTTCCTGAATGGACTGAATTGAAARGGAATTGATCCTGCCAACCCTAGAAGGTACAGATCCCCTACAGGTGTACAGCACAGGAGGCAGGTGAGGGGAGGACAGCTCATAATAACGTCTGTAATGGACTGAACGAAGTAGAAACCAGGTGTTTCGATTCCGTTAATTTAGTTCTAGCCGCTACAATTAACCCCGTCCACTCCAATTAAGGTGCCGCCTGTTGTACAGATGCCAGGTGAGGTCAGGACAGGTAGGTATCTGCCTGTTGTACAGATGCCAGGTGAGGTCAGGACAGGTAGGTATCTGCCTCACCTCCATCCTGGTCTGAATCCACGGTCCGATGATGTTGGCCTGGGCAGCAAACTGACGTCTGAGATGTTCGTTGGCGTGTTGTCTGGCTACTTCCTCCTGGAGAATACTGTTTCTCTGGGGAACCAGCTTCTTCACCTGACGACGGGACAAACAAGGGTTTTAACGCTCTAGTCTCTGGGGAACCAGCTTCTTCACCTGACGACGGGACAAACAAGGGTTTTAACGCTCTAGTCTCTGGGGAACCAGCTTCTTCACCTGATCGACGGGACAAGCAAGGGTTTTAACGCTCTAGTCACCTGGTTAACACAATGGGACGGTTTCCCCCAACACAGAATCTTAATTTGAGTGCAGGTCTAGGACTTAATCTATGTCTGGGAAACTGTCTATAGTTTAACACAGGGTTGTTCAATCCCGCTGGTCCCTGGGGCTTTTTGTTCTAGCCAATCACCCCAAAAAAATGATTTAACTCATCAGCGAATCATCAAGCCATTGACTAGTGAATCAGGTGTGTTAGCGCTGGGCTGTAATGAAACCATGCTGAATACCCCGAGGGTCTTCAGGATCGAGATTGAAGATCTTTAACACAAAGATTCACAGTACAACACACACACACAAAACACAGACATTGTCTGCATCCCAAATGGTTCTAGTCAAAATTAGTGTGCTATAATATATTATATTATAAGGAATCGGGTCCCATTTGGGACGCAGCCAGTGTCCCTAGAGACGCTAGTAGCTACCTTGTCCCATTTGGGACGGGTTCTTCTAGTGGAGGGAGGTACAGAATAGGGCTGGGTATCTTTCTATGTGAAGGGAACAAAAGAGGCCTCTGGTGGGGCTAGTGAAGGGAAACAAGAGCTCTCGCGTGGGGTGCTATGGAGGGAGACAGAAGTCCTCTGGGGGGGCTAGTGGAGCAGATAGAGGTCCTCTGGTGGGCGGCTAGTGGAGGAGACAGAGGCCTCTGGTTGGGGCTAGTGGAGGAGATTAGAGAGGTCTCTGCTGGTGGGCTAGTGGAGGGAGACAGAGGTCTTCTATGATGGGGGCTAGTGGAAGGAGACAAAGGTTCTCTGGTGGGGCTAGTGCCGTCGCTGCTGGTGGCGGGCTGCCGTCCTCTGTGGGGGAGCTAGTGGAGGAAGACAGACGGGTCCCTCTGGTGGGCTAGTTTAGGGAGACAGACTCTCTGTGTGGGGGCAGTGGTCCTCTAGTGGAGGAGATAGACAATCTCGCGTTCTTAATCTGGTTCTAATCTGTTTCTAACTTCAGACCTACATAAACACTCAGATGATCAAAAACACAGAAAATTGAGTTGCCATTACTGGTCACAGTTCTGACATGACGCAGTTCCCACGTCACAAACAAATAAACAGTTTGTTTACGTGAGTAGTTTTAAAAAACCACTTGGTCAACGATAGTCATCAATTTTAACTGTCATTTGGCATTTGTGCAATCCCCATTTCCCCCCCTAACTTGGGTGTCCTCTCATGAAGGTACGAGAAGCTGCTGAACCATCGACCAGCCAGTGTCCTGAGTCTCCAAGATCTATGCTCCCTTTAACAATACGTGAGTGGAAGGAGCCATGGAAGACCTGCAGCGGACATGTTCATAGTTCACACTGTGGATGACATCCAGCGTAAAGACCTGTTCATAGATTCACACTGTGGCCCATGACATCCGAGGTAAAGACCTGTTCATAGTTCACACTGTGCGATGACATCCAGTAAAGACATGTTCATAGTTCAAACTGTGGATGACCCATCCAGGTAAAGACAGGTTCATACTTCACACTGTGGGATGACATCCAGTAAAGACCTGTTCGATAGTTCACACTTGGTATGACATCCCAGGTAAAGACCCACCTTTGTTCCCATAGTTCAGCGATCTTGGGGTATGATCGAGTCCAGGCTAAAGACATTGTGCATAGTTCACACTGTGCGATGACATCCAGGTCAAAGACCTATTCATATCACACTGTGGGATGATAACCAGGTAAAAGACATGTCGTAGTTCACACTAGTGCGATGATAACCAGGGTAAAACATCTTCATAGTTCACGACTGTGGCTGGAGTGACATCCAGGTAAAGACATGTCCATAGTGCACACTTGTGGGATTGACATGTCCAGGTCAAGACATGTTCATAGTTCACACTGTGGATCCCATAACCAGGTTCAAAGACATGTTCATAGTTCACCACTGCTGGATGATTAACGACAGGTCAAGAACATGTTCGATAGTTCACCACTGTGAGAGACATCCAGGTCAACACATTTCATATTCACAACTGTGTGATTGACATCCAGGTTAAAAGACATGTTCATAAGGCACACTTGTGATGCATAACCAGTTGTCACAGACATGGTTTCATAGTTCACACTGTTGGATGAATAACCAAAGGTCAAGACATGTTCATATTCACACTGTGGATGACATACCAGGGTAAAGACCTGTTCATAGTTCACCACTGTGGATGATAACCAGGTCAAGGACATGTCATAGTTCACACTGTGGAGTGACATCCAGGTCGAGCACATGTTCATAGTTCACACTTTGGTGATGTGGAGAAACCAGTCAAGAGCGAGTTGTGCGAGTGTTCACACTGTGGATATAACCAGGTCAAACATGTGGTTCAGTAGTTCCGCACTGTGGATGAACATCCAGGTAAAGACATGTTCATAGTTCACACTGTGGATGGATAACCAGGTAAAGACCTGTTCATAGTTCCACACTGTGGATGACATCCAGTAAAGATCATGCTTCATGTTCACACTGTGGATGATAAACCAGGTCAAAGACATGTTCATAGGTTCACGACTGTGGATGAACCAGTCCAAGACGATGTCAATAGTTCAACTGTGAGCATAACCAGGCAAGACATGTTCATAGTTCACACTGTGGATGATACCAGCGTCAAAGACATGTCATAGTTCACACTGTGCCGATGAGTAACCAGGTCTAGAGACATGTTCATATTTCAACACTGTGGATGATAACAGGTCAAGACATGTTCATAGTTCACACTGCTGGAGTGATAAACCAGGTCAAGACAGTTCATAGTTCACACTGTGGATGACATCCAGGTAAATACATGTTCATAGTCACTACGGGGAGTGACATCCAGGTCAAGAAACATGTTCATAAGTTCACACTGTGGCATGATAACCAGTAATGGTCAAGACATGTTCAGTAGTTTCACACTGTGGATGATGACCAGGTCAAGACATGTTCATAGTTCACACTGTGGATACATCCAGGTAATTAGACCTGTTCATAGTTCCACACTTGGAATGACATCCAGGCTAAAGACATGTTCATAGTTCACACTGTGGATGACACCAGGAAAGACAGGATTCATAGTTCACACTGTGGATGACATCCAGTAAAGACATTTGTTCATAGTTCACACTGTGGATGATAACCAAGGTGAGACAGATATCTCTCCGTTTGCTGTGCTGTGGCTTGCAGTCCTTCCATTGTCTCCTATCAGGACCTAGCGCAACACGATGCTGTTTTCCTTCCATTTCTATCAGATAGCATACGAGTTATGCTGTTACAGTTCCTTCCAGTTTGTCTCAGTTATCAGATAGGGGGGGCAACACAATGGGGGCGTTTTGGTTTGGGGGCAAAGGTTCCTTCCATTGTCTCACTATCAGATTAGGTTAACATGTGATTCAGCACGACTGTCTGCCACTTATTTATTTCACACATGTCATGTCAGACGCCGGATGACAACGCCGGTTCCCTTGTAACTGCGTTTGTCTCACCTTCGCTCTCCAGAGCCTGATCCTCAGCCCATGACCAGCTTCAAAGGCCACCCTTCCGGAGTGGCTGACTTGTGAAGACATGCCATTCTGAGCCATCTACACGGAGGTGCAGAAGATCGCCCTAGATCTACGTTGGCATCTCTCCCAATCCTCACCATACCCTTACCAGTGACATCACACCAGCAGAGATAGCGACTCAAATTGGGACAAGAGCTACTAGCGTTCTCTTAGGACATCTGGGCTGCTCGCCGATATAAGGGACAGGTATGGCCTACTAGCGTCTCTAGGACACTGCTGCCCCGTCCCAAATGAGGACAAGGGTAGCTACTACGATCTCTAGGACAAATGGGTGCCGGTCCGCAAATGCGCGACAAGGTAGCTACTAGCGTCTCTAGGGACCACTGAAACTGCGTTCCGCAAATGGGAACATAGGGTAGCCTTACTAGCGTCTCTAGGCGACCTGGCTG
>NW_019943845.1:0-1551 GCF_002910315.2 Salvelinus sp. IW2-2015
GCAGTGTGTCCGTCTATAGAAAGATGAGTATCTGCATTTAGCGTGCTGCCATATAGGACAGACTGAGTTACTGCAGTTGTAGCAGTGCTGCCATCTCAGGAAGACTGAGTTACTGCAGTGTAGCATGCTGCATTACTCGGACAGACTGAGTTACTGGCTGTGCAGTGGCTGTCTCTACAGGACAGACTGAGTTTACTGCAGCTGTAAACAGTGCTGCATCTACAGGACAGCTGAGTTAGCAGCTGTAGCAGTGTGTGCTGGATTATAGGACAGTGGAACAGTGTAGCTGCAGTGTAAGAGTTGCTTGCATTACAGGCAGACTGAGTCTGCAGTGTAGCGTGGCTGTCATCATCTACAGGACAGACTGAGTTACTGCAGCTGTAGCAGTGCTGTCATCTACAGGACAGACTGAGTTACTGCAGCTGTAGCAGTGCTGCCATCTTCAGGACAGACTGAATTACTGCAGCTGTAGCAGTGCTGTCATCTTCAGGACAGACTGAGTTACTGCAGCTGTAGCAGTGCTGCCATCTACAGGACAGACTGAGTTACTGCAGCTGTAGCAGTGCTGTCATCTTCAGGACAGACTGAGTTACTGCAGCTGTATCAGTGCTGCCATCTATAGGACAGTAGGAGTTACTGCAGCTGTAGCAGTGCTGCCATCTACAGGACAGACTGAGTTACTGCAGCACAACCCTACAGTCAGAGAGTACAACACCACAACTAAAGTCATTTGATTTATATATTTATTTAACAGGGACAATGCACATCAATGAACAGTTCTGTAAATATGCCAGATTGAGACAACTGTCTATCTGTAGTCCCTGGGCAGATATTATTWTTCACTTGCGGCATGTGTATATAACAATATCATCWGCATATTATATATCAACACTGTGACACATGAAGCATGTCCTGTATATATAAGCTAAAGTGTAAAGGCCCTAAAACGGATCCTTGTGGGACCCCATTGTGCAGTTGCCAGACAATTAGACTTTCTGCTTGATTCAAACACTGTATTCTGTAAGATAAACTAACCCATCCATTTTAAAGCATTGGGGGAGAAATGTAACTTTGCTAGTTTAGAGAGTAGTATTCTGTGATTTACAGTGTCAAATGCTTTTAGAAAATATATAAAACACAGCTCCTCCCACTTCACCTTTGACAAATTTGTATTTAAACCTTCTCCAAAAAAGACCATCTCYGAAGCCGAATTGCATGGGTTACAATGAGAAATCACTAGTATTCAAGGGACCAGTCAATTGCTCAGCAACTACCCTCTCTCTGCAGCCTTTGAAACAATTGGCGAAATACTTCTAGGTCTATAATTATTGACCTTAAAACAATCTCCAGACTTGAACATGGTGGAAACAGCAGCTGACTTCCATTCCCTTGGGATGATACCTTGGTTTATGGATAGATTCATTTGATGTGTTATTGGTGATGTTTAAATATCATTATGTGTTTTAAAGAACACATTATCAAAACCATAGACATCTTTGACTTTAGAGGTTTTCAAACTTTCACCTCCAGTAGAATCATATCAAACATTTA
>NW_019943845.1:6931-9264 GCF_002910315.2 Salvelinus sp. IW2-2015
GGGGGAGAAAGATGCACCGAGTACCACCCAGGGGAAAACATATTCTAATGATTCCCCTGGTTTTCAACGTGGTTCCTGGTGAGCTGTACAGGCAACAGACCCACCGCCTGGAATGAATTTACTCCAGTGTGTTGTGAGGGGTACATTATACAGAGATGTAAAAGAACCATAGGTATAGGAGTGCWGAACTCTGGACAGAAAAGGTAGAAAAGAGATGCACACTCTTACTGTAGAGTGGAGTAGAGTGTACTGTGGGGGTGGAAGGTTTGTGCGCTGTGACTTTGAAAGGTTTGTATTTTTCACACTTGTCYCCGRTCAGGTAAGGGTCACAGGTGAGGGTGTACAGGAAATAAAAGCCCCCCCCGCTTTTGTTACACCAGCGTCCGTGTGTYCCCTGCTCGAGGTCGACGGTACAGCCCCTCAGGTTGTCATCTGTAGACGCAGGATCGTAATCCCAGACCGCCACCTTTAGACTCAGGTCTTTGTCAAAGGGACCCATGTCAAAGGTAGCATTCCAGACAGGATTGTTGGACGGAATCACATTGGTCTTATGGGACTTGGAACCGTAGGTGACCACAGCGTACCTGTAGCAGGTGGAGAAACAGGAAGTTGGAAACAAACTGGAAAGATTCAAATACTATGGCATGCCACAAGAGGGCGATCAAACTCATTCCATGGAGGACCTAGTCTATACTGGTTTTAGTTCCTTTCAATTAAGACTAAAGACAACCAGGTGAGGGGATTTCCTTACTAATGAGTGACCTTAAATCATCAATCAAATACAAGGGAGGAGAGAAAACCGTCAGACACTCGGCCCTTAGTGGAATGAGTTTGATACATGTTGGTGTAAAAGGTTGAAAGRACTTTTATCACGATAGTCATTCTGTCTTCTTCCTTTTCTCTCTTGTCTCTCTTCCCTCCGTGGAATGTGTTTGACACGCGTTATAATCTGTAGCCCACTTAATCCACTACTTTAGCCCACTTATTCCACTACTGTAGCCCACTTATTCCACTACTTTATCCCACTTATTCCACTACTTTATCCCACTTATTCCACTACTTTAGCCCACAGGTGGCAGCTACATGTGGAAATCAAGTGGGCTACGAGTAGTCGCGAATAATTGTGGAAGCTCAAGTCAGTGGAATAAGTGGGCTAAGCAGTAAGTGAAAAGTGGGTAAAGTAGTGGAATAAGTGGGACTAAAGTAGTGAAATAAGTGGGTACAGTAGGGAATAAGTGGGCTACATGTAGTGGAAATTAGAGTGGGCTAGATAATGAATACGTGGATACAAGATTTGGAATAATAAGTGAATAGTCGGGATACAGTAGATGGAAATAGTGGGGCTACAGTAAGTGGATAAGTGGCTAAAGTGTGATTACGGAGCTACAGATTATAAACGCGTGTCAAACACATTCCACGGAGGAAGAGAGGACACAAGAGAAAAGGAAGAAGACAGAATGAACTATGTGATAAAAGTCTTTCAACCTTTACACCAACATGTATCAAACTCATTCCACTAAAGGGCCGAGTGTCTGACGGTTTTTCTCTCCTCCCTTGTATTATGATTGAATGATTTAAGTGTCACTCATTACGTAAGAAATCCCCTCACTACTGGTTGTCTTTAGTCTTAATTGAAAGGAATAAAACATATAGACTAGGTCCTCCATGGAATGAGTTTTGATCGCCTCTTGTGGCATGCCATAGTATTTGAATCTTTCCAGTTTGTTTCCAACTTCCTGTTTCCATCCTGCTACAGGTACGCTGTGGTCACTACGGTTCCAAGTCATATAGACAATGTGATTCGTCCAACAATCCTGTCTGGAATGCTACCTTATTGCATGGGTCCTTTGACAAAAGCTGAGTCAAATGTGGCGGCTGGGATTACGATCCTGCGTATAAGATGACAACCTGAGGGGCTGTACCGTGACCCTCGAGCAGGGGAACACACGGACCTGGTGTACAAAAGGGGGGGCTTTTATTTCCTGTACACCTCACTGTGACACTTACCTGACGGGGACAAGTGTGAAAAATACAAACTTACGAGTCACATCAGCACAACTAAACACTTCCCACCCCAAGTACACTCTACTCGCACTCTACAGTAGAGTGTGCATTTCTTTCTGTTTCTAACCATTTTTTTGTCCAGATTTCAGCACTTCACCCTATACCTATGGTTCTTTTAGCATACTTCGTATTGATCAAACCCTCACAACAACACTGGAGTAAATCTCATTCCAGCTTGGGGTGGGTATGTAATGCATGTTAGCAAGACTCACAGGAACCACGTTGAAAACCAGGGAATCATGTGAAATAGGTTGTTTCTCCACGTGGGT
>NW_019943845.1:11422-14235 GCF_002910315.2 Salvelinus sp. IW2-2015
GGTGGGCTACAGTAGTGATTAATGGCTAAAGTAGTGAGATAAAGTGGGATAAGTAGTGATAGGTGCGACAGTAGTGATTAAGTGGAGCAAAGTAGAAAACTGGAATAATGGGATAAATAGTGGAATAAGTGGGATTAAAGTAGTGAATAAGTGGCACAGTAGTGAAAGGGCTACAGTAGTGGATTAAGCCCACTTATTCCACTACTGTAGCCCACTTATTCCACTACTTATTCCCCCCCAGGTTCCACATTTATGTTTTAACCCTAAACTGGCACACTTGATTAAATTAGTCAACTAATCATTAAGCTTTTGACTAATTGAATGAGCTGTGCCAGTAGGAGGAGGGGGGTGCTCCAGTTGGTACATATTGCTTGGGTGCATCACAAATGGATCCCTATTCCCTGTATAGTGTATAAAGTACACTCTTAGAAAAACCTAAAAGGGTTCTTCGGTTGTCTCCATAGGAGAACCATTTGAATAACCCTTTTGAATTCCATGTAGAATCCTTTACACAGAGGGTTCTACTTGGAACCAAAAAGGGTTCTACCTGGAACCAAAAAGGGTTCTACCTGGAACCTAGAAGGGTTCAGTCAAAAAGTAACAGTCAAAAGTTTGGACACACCTACTTATTCAAGGGTTTTTTCTTTATTTGTACTATTTTCTACATTGTAGAATAATAGTGAAGACATCAACACTATGAAATAACACATATGGAATCATGTAGTAACCAAAAAAGTGTTTAGCAAATCAAAATATATTACATATTTGAGATTCTTCAAAGTAGCCACCCTTTGCCTTGATGACAGCTTAGCACAAGAAAAACCCTGGAATGAGTAGGTGTGTCCAAACCTTTGACATTTACTGTATAATAATAATTTAAAAAATACATATTTTTGGTTGTTCTGCTCTGTGCTCAAGCCACCAGCACTTCTGTTGAAAAAAGTTAGCTCCACTCAAATGAATTCTGTCCCTTTAGCAGATTTGCTCCGAAAACACTATTGAAAAGTTTTCAAACTTTCAACAGGCTAATACTTCTGTAAACAAAGCAAACTCGACATACCAGACAGGGGTTTGGGGTTTGTCAAGTCAATGACAGTAGTGAATTTTGTTAATTTTCCCGACCTCTAAAGGCAAAACCTAGATTTGAGACAATGTCTTAAAGATGCACTCTCAATCTTTTGTATAATTTCAGCTAGTAGTTTTGAAAGTTGCGCTCACAAGCCAAAAGTGGTCACTGTTTTTTGTGTACTACGTCATTAAATTGTGTACTACATCATCCATTTTGTGTGATATGTTACAAATCTAATTGTACTATATGTTACAAATGTGTTGTGCTTAAGATCCTGGAGTCCATCTTTAAGTAGCTGAAACTGTCATTACTACAACCTAGTGAAAGTGTCTGAAACTGTCATTACTACAACCTAGTGAAAGGGACTGAAACTGTCATTACTACAACCTAGTGAAAGGGGATGAAACTGTCATTACTACAACCTAGTGAAAGGGGCTGAAACTGTCATTACTACAACCTAGTGAAAGGGGCTGAAACTGTCATTACTACAACCTAGTAGCCACCCTTTGCCTTGATGACAGCTTAGCACAAGAAAAACCCTGGAATGAGTAGGTGTGTCCAAACCTTTGACATTTACTGTATAATAATAATTTAAAAATACATATTTTTGGTTGTTCTGCTCTCTGCTCAAGCCACCAGCACTTCTGTTGAAAAAAGTTAGCTCCACTCAAATGAATTCTGTCCCTTTAGCAGATTTGCTCCGAAAACACTATTGAAAAGTTTTCAAACTTTCAACAGGCTAATACTTTCTGTAAACAAAGCAAACTCGACATACCAGACAGGGGTTTGGGGGTTTGTCAAGTCAATGACAGTAGTGAATTTTGTTAATTTTCCCGACCTCTAAAGGCAAAAACCTAGATTTGAGACAATGTCTTAAAGATGCACTCTCAATCTTTTGTATAATTTCAGCTAGTAGTTTTGAAAGTTGCGCTCACAAGCCAAAAGTGGTCACTGTTTTTTGTTTGTTACTACGTCATTAAATTGTGTACTACATCATCCATTTTGTGTGATATGTTACAAATCTAATTGTACATATTGTTACAAATGTGTTGTGCTTAAGATCCTGGAGTCCATCTTTAAGTAGCTGAAACTGTCATTACTACAACCTAGTGAAAGTGTCTGAAACTGTCATTTACTACAACCTAGTGAAAGGGACTGAAACTGTCATTACTACACCTAGTGAAAGGGGATGAAACTGTCATTACTACAACCTAGTGAAAGGGGCTAAAACTGTCATTACTACAACTAGTGAAAGGGGCTGAAACTGTCATTACTACTAACCTAGCGAAAGGGGCTGAAACTGTCATTACTACAACCTAGTGGAAAGAGGTTGAAACTGTCATTACTACAACCTAGTGAAAGTGGCTGAACTGTCATTACTACAACCTAGTGAAAGGGCTGAAACTGTCATTACTACAACTAGGTGAAAGGGGCTGAAACTGTCATTACTACAACCTAGTGAAAGTGGCTGAAACTTCATTACTACAACCTAGTAAAGGGACAAACTGTCATTACTACAACCTAGTGAAAAGGACAAACTGTCATTACTACAACCTAGTGAAAGTGACTGAAACTGTCATTACTACAACCTAGTGAAAGGGACAAACTGTCATTACTACAACCTAGTGAAAGGGACAAACTGTCATTGCTACAACCTAGTGAAAGTGGCTGAAACTGTCATTACTACCAACCTAGTGAAAGGGGGTGAAACTGTCATTACTACAACCTGTGAAAGGGAACAAAC
>NW_019943845.1:19257-27502 GCF_002910315.2 Salvelinus sp. IW2-2015
TGTCATTACTACAACCTAGTGAAAGGGGCTGAAACTGTCATTACTACAACCTAGTGAAAGTGGCTGAAACTGTCATTACTACAACCTAGTGAAAGTGTCTGAAACTGTCATTACTACAACCTAGTGAAAGGGACTGAAACTGTCATTACTACAGCCTAGTGAAAGGGACTGAAACTGTCATTACTACGACCTAGTGAAAGTAACAAACTAACATGACCGTTAGACCTGATGACGTATTTCTGTTATGCTAGAGCCATGGTAACTAACGTCACCATCGCCTGCAAGCATGATCAGGGATGCAGGTTGATTATTGGATGAGTCATGTCCTTGAGGCAGAACTGAGCTATTTCCGCTAGAAAGTCCAGCTGCAAAGTCAAAATTGATTTGTGGTCTTAATTTAAGGTTAGGGTTAGCAGTGTGGTTAAGGTTAGGTTTAAAATCTGATTTTATGACTTTGTGGCTGTGCCAGCTAGTGACCACTCTGCAGATCTGTCTCCACTACACCTCTGTAGAGAATGAAGAGTTTACTGTGTTTATACCTCCAACTACACTCTGTTAGAGAACTGAACAGTTTACCTGTGTTTACTCACTACACCTTTGTTAGAGAACTGAACAGTTTACCTGTGTTTACCTCACTACACCTCTGTTAGAGAACTGAACAGTTTACCTGTGTTACCTCTTCACCTCTGTTAGAGAACTGAACAGTTTACCTGTGTTTACCCTCCACTACACCTCTGTTAGAGACTGAACAGTTTACCTGTGTTGTACCCTCACTACACCTCCACTACACTCTGTTTAGAGAACTGAACAGTTTACATGTGTTTACCCTCCACTACACCCTCCACTACACCTCTGTAGAGAACTGAAATTGTGCAGTAACATAACATACCCTTCAGTGACTCCTGCTATCCATTTGTAGTCTCCCCACAGTCCCCAGGCTCTGACCACCGTCACCACCAGTCCTCCCTGTGAGACCTTCCTGAGGCAGCAGTTTGAGTCCAGTTTAGAGTAACGATCCCCGCAGGACAGTTCCCCGGTGCTCTTCGGGAGGGCGTTCTCCTTCATGTAATCCTGGATAGCCTCCTTCGTATTTTGAATAAAATGTTAACATATTAATTTACATATAACATATAACCTAAGATCCCGATTTTAGGTTGTATTTCTGCATCCTGAGACAAGAATCTCCAATAAACAAACCTACCTGATTATATAACAAACAACGTTCAAAAGGTTACATCAAACTTCTGGGTTTTATTCTCCAAAGTTCAAACTCTTTGGAATCTCTGGTCGATAACAATAGAAATTAATAGAATAAAATAGCCTTGAAGTGCCTCATGTATATGTACATATCTTAACCTACTAGCCCATGTTAGCTAGGTAGTGTTGGATTCGGGGTAAACTTTGAACATTGAGATATTAAAGCATAGAATATACGGAGTGAAAGAGACTGGGTTCTATGTCAGAAATTAATGGTTTTCTGTGGAAAGACAGATGGTTTTGGAATGTGTTGTGTGGAGATCTTGGAAACTAACAGTATCACTGAGGGAGAGAGGGTAATGTATAACATTTTTATTGTCAGGATATGTTATTGTTAGCCATCAGAGATACTCTGGGAGGAGAAGAAACACAGTCTTGTGTCTGAAAATTTTGATCCTAACTGTAGGCAAGTTAGGCTAACCAGATATCATAAACCCTGTTTATACCTGGTTCTAACATGTGTCCTTTGTTCTGATCTTGTCCACATTCTGAATGTGCCCACATATTTAGAAAGATGCATTGTGATCTGATTGTGATCAGATCTTCCTGACCACCTCTGGAGGCATGCATTGTGCCTGGCAAGCGTACACATGTAGATGAATCTGGACATCAAAACCATTTAAATTATCATTATCCCGCCCTCTACAATCATTTACAGGTGTCTCTTTGGGCTAGAGGGTAGTGTTCGGAAGTTCGGTTAAATGACGTGGCCAAATAAACTGCCTGTTACTCAAGCCCAGAAGCTAGGATATGCATATAATTGGATAGAAAACATACTGAAGATTCTAAAACTGTTAAAATAATGTCTGTGAGTATAACAGAACTGATATGTCAGGCGAAAACCAGAGGAAAATCCATCAATAAATATATTTTTTTAGGTCACAGTCATTTCAACGCTTGTCTATGGGATATACAAATAAATTGCTCCCAGATTGCAGTTCCTAGGGCTTCCACTAGATGCCAACAGTCTTTAGAAAGGGTTACAGGCTTTTTTTTTGAAAAATGAATTAGTAGTTGTAGTTTTTCAAGGTGGCTCTCATTTTGACTGTAGTCTTGTGGCGCGCGTGGATGAGGGCGTGCACCTCGTTATTTTTCTCCGGTATTGAACATACTACGTTCCGTATAAAATTTTATAATTTATTTACATATTAGGGTACCTGAGGATTGATTAGAAATGTTGTTTGACTTGTTTGGACGAAGTTTATTGGTAACTTTTCGGATTCCTTTGTCTGCATGTTGAACGAGTGGAACGGGTGGATTACTGAATCAAACTCGCCAACTAAACTGACTTATTTGGGATATAAAGAAGGACTTTATAGAACAAAACGAGTGAGTAAAACAGAACTCATTTGGCAGCAAACTTCCAGACGGGAAGTGAAAAATCTGAAAACGAGGCTCTGTTTCAGGGCCTGCCTATTGAATTGCCTTATATTTATGGATATGCATGCACTGCATACGCCTTCCACTAGATGTCAACAGGCAGTGGAAGGTGGAATGGGGTGTCTAGCTTGATCTGAGGTCGAACAAGAGCTTTTGGAATGACTTGTCCAGAATTTCCTTTCTCTACCTAGGCGCGGGAAGCACCTCCATATTGTCTTATGATAAGCGTTCGGTATACACGGCTAATATCTCCGGCTATGATTTTATTTGATACATGTGATAATAACATCGTAAAGCAGTTTTTTTAACCGAGTTCTATCAGTATATTCAACGTTTATTTGGACTTATGGAATTTTCCGTTCTATGCGTCAAGAGAAGATGGGCATGTTCGCGCCACATGGCTAGCTAAGGTTGCTAATTCGACAGGAGAAAAGGACATTCTAAAACCAAACAACGATTTATACTTGACCAAGGACTCCTTGTACAAGATTCTGATGGAAGCTCAGCAAAAGTAAAAACAATTTATGATGTTATTTCGTATTTCTGTGGAAAATGTTGAGTCCTATTATCCGCCGTTTTGGCGGGCGCTGTCTCGCTATAACGTACGCTGTTTGTTATGGTAAAGTTATTTTAAAAAATCTAACACGGCGGTTGCATTAAGAACTAGTGTAACTTTCATTTGCTGTCCAACATGTATTTTTTAGTAAAGTTTATGATGAGTTCTTTGGTCAGATTAGGTGAGTGTCCAAAATAGCTCCGGACATTCTGGTGAATCGATGCTACATATTCACAATGTATAACCACGGTTTGCAGCTCTAAATATGCACATTTTCGAACAAAACATAAGTGTATTGTATAACCTGATGTTATAAGACTGTCATCTGATGAAGTTGGTCAAGGTTAGTGATTAATTTTATATATTTTGCTGTTTTTTTGCGATCGCTCCCTTTTGCTGCTAATAAATGCATTTGTGTGTTTGGCTATTGTGGTAAGCTAATATAATGCTATATTGTGTTTTCGCTGTAAAACACTTTTAAAAAATCGGAAATATTGGCTGGATTCACAAAATGTTTATCTTTCATTTGCTGTACATCATGTATTTTTCATAAATGTTTTATGATGAGTATTTAGGTATTTCACGTTGCTCTCTGTAATTATTCTGGCTGCTTTGGTGATATTTTTGATGGTAGCTGCAATGTAAAACTATGATTCATACCTTAAATATGCACATTTTTGAACAAAACATAAATTTATTGTATAACATGTTATAAGACTGTCATCTGATGAAGTTGTTTCTTGGTTAGTGACTAATTATATCTCTATGTGGTCGGTTTTGTGATAGGTAGCTATGCGGTAGAAAAATTGTGAAAATATGCGGTTGAGTCTTTTGCTATTGTGGTTAGCTAATAGAAATACATATTGTGTTTTCGCTGTAAAACATTTTAAAAATCGGAAATGATGGCTGGATTCACAAGATGTTTATCTTTCATTTGCTGTATTGGACTTGTGATTTCATGAAAATTATATTATATGATATCCCTGTCCCGTTAGGCTAGGCTATACTAGTCAGCTTTTTTTGATGAGGAGGCTCCCGGATCCGGGAGAGAGAATAATGCCCTCCAAGCTCATCACTAAGCTCGGGACCCTGGAACTGAACACCTCCCTCTGCTGATCGTGGACTACAGGAAATGGAGGGCCGAGCACGCCCCCATCCACATTGCTGGGGCTGTAGTGGAACGGGTCGAGAGCTTCAAGTTCCTCGGTGTCCCCATCACTAAAGAATTAACATGGTCCACACACATCACTAAGGACCTATCATGGTCCAAGCACACCAACACAGTCGTGAAAAGGGCACAAAAACACCTCTTCCCCCTCAGGAGGTTGAAAAGATTTGGCCGCAGATCCTCAAAGTTCTACAGCTGCAACATTGACTGGCTGCATCACCGCCTGGTATGGAAACTGCTCGGCATCCGACCACAAAGTGCTTACAGAGGGTATTGGGTGTGGACCAATACATCACTGGGGCTTAGCTCCCTGCCATCCAGGACCTCTATACCAGCCGGTGTAATAGGGAGGCCCTAACATTTTTCAAAGACTCCAGCCACCCAAGCCATAGACTGTTCACTCTGCTTCTGCATGGCAAGAGGTACCGATGCATCAGATCTGGAACCAACAGGACCCTGAACAGCTTCTACCCCCAAGCCACAGACACACTCACACATACCACGTACATACAGATATACACACACTTACACACGCTGTGTTTACTATCTATTGTCTATTCTGTTGCCTAGTTACCAGTTACCTATATGTACGTACAGTATCTACTTCAATGACCTCGTACCCATGAACATTGACTCGGTACTGGTGCCCCCTGTATATAGCAACGTTATCGTTACTGATTGTGTATTTGTGCCTCCACCCCCAAGGGGCCCCATTGATTTTTTTGAGTCACAGGTATCAGTTTAACACACATAAGACATGGCAAGATGTGTAGAATGGCAGGAAATCTGCTTTTTAAACTGCAAAAAGTTCTCTCCCCCAACAACAAGGGTGTGAGCAGTTTGGGGTTTGTTACTACAACTATACATGTTTCATTAACCTTTATTTAACTCGGCAAGTCAGTTAAAAACAAATTCTTATTTACAATGATAGCCTACCCTGGTGAAACCCGGACGACGTTGGGCCAATTGTGCGCCACCCTATGGGACTGTGATGCAGCCTGGATTCAAACCAGCTACTGCAGTGATGCCTCTGGCACTGAGATGCAGTGTCTTAGACCACTGCATCACTCGGGAGCCCATAAATGACAATGTCCAGCCACACCGTTGCCACCTAGAAAAATGTGTGTCAAAGCCTTCTCAAATAGTATTTGAGTACCCCTGCCTGATAATTATTTTACCCACCTGGTGTCCCAGGTCTAAATCAGTTCCTGATTAAAGGGCAAGAATGAAAAAAAAGGTCCAGATATGAATTTGAGGGAAATATATCAACAACCAAAGGTTACCTTCACTCCCTGCTGGACAGCCGTGTTGGGTATGAGCAGGTGCAGAGGCCTCAGAGAATAGTAGATGACGTCCGGGATATTCTTCAAGGTTCTCATCCAACTATGGAAGCCCACTGAGTCGTTACGGTTGAGTGACAGCTTTCCCGGCCAACCGGTGCCTCCCACCACCTTCGTGTGGTGGCTGAGGAAGCTAGAGCTGTAGGAGGTCTTCGAGTCACGGTTSTCCAGAACTTTGGAACACCTTTCGTTGCTAGAGGAAACTGACATCCCAACGTTTACCTGAAAGCCCCTGGACAAGCAGGATTCCACCTGAGAGACGGAATACAGAGCCATATATTCAGAGTTGTCTTTAAGGTTTCTTCCATAAAAGACTGTGATGCATTTGCTACATGGGAAAAATTTATCAATGGAATTGTCTGAATGTAATGTCTAGAAATAGATTTTAAAAATTGTTGTGCTATAGGTTATTGCTCTAATCTAGTACACCTGATTCTAATAATTAGCTGGTTGATGAGCTGAATCAGGTAAGTTTAAACTGGGGACAGAGTGAAAACCTACAGCGGGATAGTTCTCCAGGAATAGGGTTGGAGAACCCTGGTCTAGATAGATGTAAACCTACAGCGGGATAGTTCTCCAGGAATAGGGTTGGAGAACCCTGGACTAGATGGATGTAAACCTACAGGAGGGTAGCTCTCCAGGAATAGGGTTGGAGAGCCCTGGACTAGATAGATGTAAACCTACAGGAGGGTAGCTCTCCAGGAACGGGGTTGGAGAGCCCTGGACTAGATAGATGTAAACCTACAGGANATGTAAACCTACAGGAGGGTAGCTCTCCAGGAACAGGGTTGGAGAGCCCTGGACTAGATAGATGTAAACCTACAGGAGGGTAGCTCTCCAGGAACGGGGTCGGAGAGCCCTGTACAGGAGGGTAGCTCTCCAGGAACAGTGTTCAAGAGCCCTGCTCTAACATTATATGGCTCTGGTTCTATGTAATGATTACAAATTGCTGTTTGAATTCCTGTAATTTCCTTTCATGTAAAATGTCCTCTATTACAGCAGGCATTGAGACGAAGTAAGTCACCTGGTTTGTAGAGAGGCCACTATGTGAGGCCTGACAGGTGTGTATTGCTGTAATCATCGTCAGCCTGCCTCCCAGGTCAACTTGGCGGATGTAGTGAGTCCCATAGGTGTCTATGAGCCGGCGGTACTGGGCCTTAGAAGTCTTAGAGTATGAGTCCAGACGATCAATGTCCTTACGGAACTCATCGCTGAGAGTTGGAGTGTTTGGAGTGCGATAACTGGAACACAGGAATTAGCATATCAGATGTGAATTCAAATATGACACAGAGACGACCTTGATCTACAATTGGTTGACCCTTTCTCAGCCTATAGCATACAGAAGCAATGGTCCTTTCAACATTTTGATGGGTGTCGCGGTAACAGCAGGTCACATACAAATAACACACTACAGCTTGAATGTGTTATAAATCAGAACTCAGAAGATCAGATTCCATGTGTTTCTTTTTTTTGCTGTTTACACATTGGGGAAAAGATCAGATATGTATCAGATGTGCCAAAACATCAGAACTGGGTTGACTGTGTGAACAAGGCCTTTATGAAATGAAAACCCTCACATGGGAAAATCCCCAAGTTTTGAACGTGGAATTTTATTTCATGAACATTTTACATGAAAAATGATTTAAATGTGACAATAGCTAGTGAACAGGTAACCATTTCATATAACTTGTGGTTTATTGGTGTCATAAAGGTGTGTACAATATATTAATCTTAAAAGCACCAACATACAGGTAGTTGTCAAAATAAAGGAAGCACCAACATAAGGTGTCTTGATAGGGCATTGGGCCACCACGACCTATTGACCCCTAAAGCACCAACATAAGGTGTCTTGATAGGGCATTGGGCCACCACGACCTATTGACCCCTAAAGCACCAACATAAGGTGTCTTGATAGGGCATTGGGCCACCACGACCTATTGACCCCTAAAGCACCAACAGGGGTCATTTTTTACCTCAAATTGGAAATTATGGCAAAATGGTACTTTGTCAAGAAGTAACACTTTTTTTTTTTTTCACCTTTGGTACCACAAGTAAGTGGTTTAAATTCCCCAACAATTAGTAAATATTGGAAACTTTTCACACATGTATTGTCAGTTTGATGTTTTTCATGTTCTGAACCATTCTTTTTGATACATTTAATCCATACATGTGATATGAGTAGGAAAACCTGCAAAATCGGAAGTGTATCCAATACTTGTTCTCCCCACTGTATATACTGTACCTTATACCATCTACTGCACCTTGCCTATGCCGCTCGGCCATCGCTCATCCATATACAGTGGGGAGAACAAGTATTTGAAACACTGCCGATTTTGCAGGTTTTCCTACTTACAAAGCATGTAGAGGTCTGTAATTTTTATCATAGGTACACTTCAACTGTGAGAGACGGAATCTAAAACAAAAATCCAGAAAATCACATTGTATGATTTTTAAGTAATTAATTTGCATTTTATTGCATGACATAAGTATTTGATAAATCAGAAAAGCAGAACTTAATATTTGGTACAGAAACCTTTGTTTGCA
>NW_019943845.1:32718-62636 GCF_002910315.2 Salvelinus sp. IW2-2015
AATGGAGAGATGAGAAATCTTGGACAACAACCTCCTCCTCAGTAAGAGCATTGGAAGATCGGGATGCGTGGCCTGGATTTTTCCAGCATGGACAAACGAACCCGAAACACACAGCCAGGCGCAAACTAACGGGTGGCTCTCGTAAGAAGCATCTCAGGGTCCTGGAGTGGCCCTACGCAGGCTCCCAAGACCTGAACCCCACAGTAGAAAATCTTTGGAGGGAGCTGAAAGTCCGTATTGCCCAGCGACAGCCCCGACACCTGCAAGGATCTGGAGAAGGTCTGTATGGAGGAGTGGCACAAATCCCCTGCTGCAGTGTGTGCAAACCTGGTCAAGAACTACAGGAAACTATGACTACTGTAATTGGCACGAGTTCAAACAGGTGCAGTTAATACAGGTAATGAGTGGAGAACAGGAGGGCTTCTTAAAGAAAAACTAACAGGTCTGTGAGAGACGGAATTCTTACTAGTTGGTAGGTGATCAAATACTTATGTCATGCAATAAAATGCAAATTAATTACTTAAAAATCATACAATGTGATTTTCTGGATTTTTGTTTTAGATTCCGTCTCTCACAGTTGAAGTGTACCTATGATAAAAAATTATGGACCTCTACATGCTTTGTAAGTAGGAAAACCTGCAAAATCGGCAGTGTATCAAATACTTGTTCTCCCCACTGTACTTATATGTACAGTTGAAGTCGGAAGTTTACATCCACTTAGGTTGGAGTCAACTCGTTTTTCAACCACTCCACAAATTTCTTGTAAACAAACTACAGTTTTGGTAGGTCAGTTAGGACATCTACCTTGTGCATGACAAAAGTAATTTTTCCAATAATTGTTTACAGACAGATTATTTCACGTATCATTCACTGTACCACAATTCCAGTGGGTCTGAAGTTTACATACACTAAGTTGACTGTGCCTTTAAACAGCTTGGAAAAGTCCAGAAAATTATGTCATGGCTTTAGAAGCTTCTGATAGGCTAATTGACATAATTTGAGTCAATTGGAGGTGTGCCTGTGGATGTATTTCAAGGCCTTCAAACTCAGTGCCTCTTTGCTTGACATCATGGGAAAATCAAAATAAATCAGCCAAGACCTCAGAAGAAAAAGTGTTGACCTCCACAAGTCTGGTTCATCCTTGGGAACAATTTCCAAACACCTGAAGGTACCACGTTCATCTGTACAAACAATAGTACGCAAGTATAAACACCATTGGACCACGCAGCCATCATACCGCTCAGGAAGGAGATGCGTTCTGTCTCCTAGAGATGAACAGACTTTGGTGCAAAAAGTGCAAATCAATACCAGAACAACAGCAAAAGACCTTGTGAAGATGCTGGAGGAAACAGGTACAAAAGTATCTATATCCACAGTAAAACGAGTTCTATATCGACATAACCTGTTATGCCGCTCAGCAAGGAAGAAGCCACTGCTCCAAAACCACCATAAAAAAGCCAGACTACGGTTTGCAACTGCACATGGAGACAAAGATCGTACTTTTTGGACAAAACTCCTCTTGTCTGATGAAACAAAAATAGAACTGTTTAGCCATAATGACCATCGTTATGTTTCGATGAAAAAGGGGGAGCACCATCTCAACCGTGAAGCATGGGGGTGGCAGCATCATGTTGAAGGGGTGCTTTGCTGCAGGGGGGACTGGTGCTCTTCACTAAATAGATTGCATCATGAGGGAGGAAAATGATGTCGATATATTGAAGCAACATCTCAAGACATCAGTCAGGAAGTTAAAGCTGGGTCGCAAATGGGTCTTCCAAATGGACAATGACCCCAAGCATACTTACAAAGTTGTGGCAATATGGCTTAAGGACAACAAAGTCAAKGTATTGGAGTGGCCATCACAAAGCCCTGACCTCAATCCTATRGAAATTTTGTGGGCAGAACTAAAAAAGCATGTGCGAGCAAGGAGGCCTACAAACCGAACTCAGTTACACCAGCTCTGTCAGGAGGAATGGGCCAAAATTCACCAAACTTATTGTGGGAAGGCTACCCGAAACGTTTGACCCAAGTTAAACAATTTAAAGGCAATGCTATCAAAACTAATTGAGTGTATGTAAACGTCTGACCCACTGGGAATGTGATGAAAGAAATAAAAGCTGAAATAAATCATTCTCTCTACTATTATTCTGACATTTAACATTCTTAAAATAAAGTGGTGATCCTAACTGACCTAAAACAGGGCATTTTTTACTAGGATTAAATGTCAGGAATTGTGAAATATTGTGTTTATAAATATATTTGGCTAAGGTGTATGTAAACTTCCGACTTCAACTGTAAATATTCTCATTCACCCCTTTAGTTTGTGTGTATTAGGTAGTTGTTGGGGAATTGTTAGATTACTTGTTAGGTTTGTGTGTATTATTAGCGTTGTTGTCTGGGGAATTTGTTAGATTACTTGTTTAGGTTTTGTGTATTAGGTTGTTGTTTGGGAATATGTTTTAGATTACTTGTTAGGTTTGTGTGTATTAGGTTGTGTGGGAATTGTTAGAATACTTGTTAGGTTTGTGTGTGTATTAGTTGTTGTTGGGGAATTGTTGGACTTCTTGTTATAAATTACTGCCTATTGTAACTAGAAGCACAATATTCGCTTCACTCGCATTAACATCTTGCTAACAGTTGTATGTGACCATACATTTTGATTTTGATTTGATCTTGTTATAGAGCATTAACTGGAATCTAATGATGTAATTAAATGTTTGCTATTTGTTATTGGTACTGCTCGGGCCTCCAGGGCCAAATCTGGGGGCCCCGTAAACTGCTAATCTTTTAGAGTACATACATATCACCTACTGTGCCAATCTGGTGCCTTTTATCACCAACCCTTATTTTTATACTGAGACCTGACATTCTTAGTAAGCAACCTACACTAGTATACAAAAGATGAAGATTATTTTTTAATTCCTCCTCATTATCAAACACAGGAAATCATCATACAATAAATGACAAATGTCAGTTAACAAGTTGCTGACACAAAATCTTAGAAAGAATTAAAAGCAAGTTTTTTTTGTTGTCTAATTAGCATTTCTGTCCAGGAGATGTTTCCCGAGAAGATCCGTTTTTAGTTGTCTTAGTTAGCATTGTCTCCAGGATGTCCGAAAGACGGTTTATTAGTATGTCTAGTTAGCATTTTGTTTCAGGGATGTCCCGAAGAGACGTTTTTAGTTGTCATTAGCATTGGTTCCAGGGATTCTGCCGAAGACGTTTTTAGTTGTCTAGTTTAGCCATTTTGATATCCAGGGAATGTCGCCGAAGACGTTTTAGTTGTCTTAGTTAGCATTTTGTTCCAGGGATGTTCCCGAAGACGTTTTTAGTTGTCTAGTTAGCATTTTGTTCCAGGGATGTTCCCGAAGACGTTTTTAGGACGTTCTTGCGATGCAGTTATATTGCCCTCTGGAGGTTGTCTAGTTCCCATTTGTTTTCCAGGCAACAAGGATGTTTTTTGGGAAGTTTTTGGAATGCTTTGTCATTGTCCCCTGGAGGTTTTGTCTAGTTCCCGGTTTGTTACAGGGATGTCCCCGAGGACGTTTTTAGGACGTTCTTGGGCATTGTTGCATTGTCCCCTGGAGGTTTTTTATCTCGCTCAAATGTTGTCATTTTGACATTTTGCATCCCCATGTTGTAAAAATGAATCACATGAGATCATGTTTTAACATGTATAGTTTCATGTTATCACATGTTGCTTTAAAATGTTGTCACATGTTGTCACACAAGATCACCTGGGAAATGCATGTGTTTTATCTGCAAGGGAAGCGCTATAAAAGTTGAGCAAATCATTATTGTTATTTTTACCTGTAGTGACGGCAGCGGAGATTCTGTGAGTAGAAAGAGTGGCGGTCCTCTTTGGTCTTGGTTGTGGCAAAGATGGCTACATCAGACTGGGACCCTCCCATCTCTATGCTAGCGCCCACATCCTTCTCCACACTCACAATCACCGGTCCCACAGGTACGCTTACAGACACCTTCGCCTCATTACTCAAACCCCCCTTCCATTTTGTAGAGATCTCGTTGGTAGTGGACTGTGCCAGGTTACTGGAGGAGAGAAGAGGAGAGGATAGGTGAGGAGAGGAGAGCGGAGGAGAGATGTTTACTGTCCAATGTCCATCAAGTAAACAGTCAGAAACCATCCTACTCACCTGACAGAGGCATGAGAGTGGCTGGAGATATCCTCAGTACAGTGGCTGTAGGGCCTCCAGTCTACAACAGACAGAGGTATTTTCTGCAGCTCGTTTCCCTGTAGGGGGTTACTACACAGTGTACACGTTTTACTGGGAGATAGGTAGGTCCTCAGGTCGATCAGGTAGGCCCCTTTACGTTTCAGGGTCACCACGTCAAACCCCTCCCCTGCCAGGTTGTGGCCGGGGACGAAGGGTGCGGAGTCACACAGGGATTGGCTGGCAGTACGACAGGTGAGGGCGGAGTCCAGTTGAGAAAGGAGAAGGAGGAGAGGAAGGGAGAAGAGGGGAGGGGCTGATAAGGGCATTACTGAACTAAAGGGAAGGAGGCGATGGAGTAGAGAGAGAGAGAAAAATAAGGAGAGCGATGAGAGGAGTGGGGAAGAAAATGGCAGAGACAGAAGGGATGAGAGAAAGTGAGAGGTGTGGGGAGAGAGAAGGAGAGACAGACTGTTTAAACTCCATGATGTGAAGGTCTTTGTGACTTGAAATGAAAAGCTCTATATACAGTGCATACGGAAAGTAATCAGACTCCCTGACTTTTTCCACATTTTGTTATGTTTACAGCCTTATTCCAAAATGGATTAAATAAAAAAGTTTCCTCATCAATCTACACACAATACGCATAATGACAAAGCAAAAACAGATGTTTTTACATTTTGGCAAATGTATTAAAAATAAGAAACAGAAATACCTTAGGCTGGGTTTCTGTGTGACATTGTGTGACATTGGCTGACGTAAAAAGGGTTTAATAAATATATATTGATTTACATAAGTATTCAGACTGTTGTTATGAGACTCGAAATTGAGCTCAGGTGCACCCTGTATCCATTAAACATCCTTGAGATGTTTCTACAACTTGATTGGAGTCCACCTGTGGTAAATGCAATTGATTGGACATGATTGGGAAAGGCACACACCTACCTATTGAAGGTCCCACAGTTGACAGTGCACGTCAGAGCAAAAACCAAGCCATGAGGTCGAAGGAATTGTCAGTGGAGCTCCGAGCCAGGATTGTGTCTTTGCACAATCTGGGGAAGGTTACCAAAACATTTCAGCAGCATTGAAGGTCCCCAAGAACACAGTGGCCTCCATCATTCTTAAATGGTAATAGATTTCAACCACCAAGACTCTTCCTAGAGCTGGCTGCCCGGCCAAACTGAGCAATCGGTGGTAAAGGGGGTGACCAAGAACCCGATGATCACTCTGACAGAGCTCCTTTGTGCAATTTTCAGGCAGAAGCTAGTTTTAAACTAAATAAATGTTGACAGCGGAAACATAGCCTATGCAGCCATGACGCACACTGCCTATATGCACATGGAACAAGAGAAGCCTAATGTGCTTTTGTTGCTATATACTTCCTGTTTAGAAACATTTAAAAAACAACGTTTTTTCCACGTTTAATTTCATTTGATTCTAGACCAAGCATAGCCTCCCCTGCCCAACCACACTGTCACGTATACTCCCTCTCTGGCCTCTAGGTCAACAGGCTGCTTCTTATGGCACACACCTGTCACCATCGTTACGCACACCAGCTCATCATCAGACTCACCTGGACTCCATCACCTCCCTGATTACCTTCCCTATATATGTCGCTCCCTTTGGTTCCTTCCTCAGGTGTTATTGTTTCTGTTTCTTGTCTGTGTGTTGTTCGTGCTACTTGTTTTGTTCATTTGTTTATTAAATTATGCACTCCCTGAAACTGGCTTCCCGACTCCCCACGCACACGTTACACAAATGAGCGCAACCAAAACAAAATGTATCTACAATATTGAAAAATGTACAGTCAAAACAAAATGTGTCTCAGGGCTACACACAGGCTAAATACAACACACAAAAGGTATTGACTGCCCACCCTTGAAAGACAGTCAGCAACCAAGTTGTTGTTTGTCCTTCCCGCGGACTTGTCTGATTTCAAGGAGGAACTCCTGCAGTATGAGACTTATTATGATCAGTATAGACCCCCAGAGGGGTAGAGACTAAAGAGCCAGTACCAAATTCAGCGTCTCCTTCTCAATAGTCAAATGGTGTTTTTGATATAAGGCCAATTTCTTTGAAAAGTACCCCATGGTGTGCTCAACATTGTTATTGTCTTTCTGTAGGACCACAGACCCTGCTCCTACATCGCTGGCATCGGTGTACAAAGCAAATGGACGACAAAAATCCGGAGCAACTAGCACCGGGCAAAGACCAAAAGGGTTCCAGCATTTTGTAACCCGAAAGGAAGATGAAGGTAGGAAAACAAGTGACAAAAACAATTATTTGGCACACTCAGAGAGACCTGCAAATTTCCCTTCAGCGGATTGAACTTGCTAGCGTACTTAGCAGCACCAGCACAGTCCACACAATCATCGACCCTGGGCAAAGGGTATGAGTCCGACTTAGTAATGGCATTGAGTTTCCGAAAATCGGAACAAAACCACAGAGACCCATCCTCCATAGGTGCTAATATAACGCTAAGGTGCTGCAACAGATTTGTTTTCGTGTTCAAGGTACTAATATACAGGGTGAACTCCACAGACTGTTGCCATGTTGTACAATTCTGTGCTCAAGCATGAACTCATCCTCACTGCAGAGTTTCTCTCTCTTTTCAGGATTCACTCGATAGGTATGTTGTTTGGTTTGGGCAGAGACCCCAACGTCAATGTCTGAGTTGGCACATCTGAGAATGAACCCTGATATTTTAAAAGCAGGGCAACAATGTTGCCTTTTTCGTCCACAGGTATGTGTGCCAAAAATACATCAATGTTTTCCAGAATCTCTGAGTTGCTCAGCTGACCAACAGGTACAGGGTCTGTTGGGCTTTCCTTATGCTCTCGAATGAGTACTGGGCTTTCCTTATGCTCTCGAATGAGTACTGGGCTTTCCTTATGCTCTCTAATGAGTACTGGGCTGCCTGTATTAGCTTCGTCGTTGATGGAGTAGTGGGCTTCACCTTATCGCTCTCGAAGATACTGGGCTTTCCCTTATTGCTCTCTAGTGAGTACTGGGCTTTCCTTATGCTCTCTGTGAGTACTGGGCTTTCCTTATGCTCTTAATGTGTCTGGGCTTTCCTTATGCTCTCGAATGAGTACTGGGTTTCCTTATGCTCTCAGTGAGTCCTGGGCGCTTCCTTTGCTCTCTAATGAGTACTGGGCTCTTCCTTATGCTCTCTAATGAGTACTGTGCTTTCCTTATACTCTCTGAATGAGTACTGTGCTTCCTTATACTCTCGAAATGAGTACTTGGTTTCCTTATGCTCTCGAATGAGTATTGGGCGCTCCTTATGCTCTCAAATGAGTACGGCTTTCCTTAATGCTTCAATGAGTACTGGGCTTTCCTTATGCTCTCTAATGAGTACTGGGCTTTCCTTATGCCTCTATAACTTGGGCTTTCCTTATCTCTCTAATGAGTACTGGGCTTCCCTTTATGCTCGTCTAATGAGTACTGGGCTTTCCTTTGCTCTCGAATGAGTATTGGGCTTCCTTATGCTCTCGAATGAGTATGCGTTCCTTATAGTCTTCTCAAGGAAGACTATAGTCAATGGTGACGGTAGTGGCCACAGGCAGAAGATGACTACCGGTGTCCACCAACTTCTCCGCCTGATATCAGTGAGTGAAGTATGGATTCAACGTGTTGACATGACACAGCCAGGGTTTTTTTCTGTACTCCTGTTGCATGACATAATCCAGATGCAATTTTTTTCATACTAGGTAAGGCCAGAAAACGTGTTTCTAATGATGACCCTAGAATAAGCAACAAACCGAACTTGGTCCCCACACCAAAAGTGTCAGCTTTCGGACCTCATACCAAACTTCATCATTTCATTTGCGCCAGTTCCCTAGATTCTCACTGGCCAACTCGCAGCGCGGTGCAAGTCGGTATCGAAAACGCTAAGGTGCTCCAACAGATTTATTTTCGTTGTTCAAGGTATTGTCCTGCAACGACCTTTCTCTCTCAGCAAGCTCAAAGGACCTCTGACATGATGTCCAAACAAGAGCTTTAGGACTAAAACCGAGAGATTCCTGAACAACTCCCACACTGCAAACAGCACAAGAGGGAGCCCTTCATCCAGTCTTTCTCAAACTCAAAGCAGTAAGCTCTCAACATAGACTTCAAAGTCTGATGAAATTTCTCAAAAGCACTTGAGACTTTGAGTGGTAGGCACTAGAGTGGAAATGGTAACATTGTAGCACATGCCTTTGACATGAAATACAAACTTGGTCTGATTGCACTACATGGACGCTAAAAGGTTGAACATAATTTCACCAGGACTTAACAATAACTGGGAGATTTCCGGACCTTAACACTATCGAGTTCATATTCCCAGACCTATCACAACTGGGAGATATTCACCAGGACGTTACAAACTGGAGATTTTCACCAGGACCTTAACAATACTGGGAGATTCACCAGGCCTTAACAATACTGGAGTTTCCCAGGACCTTAACAATACTGGGAGATTTCACAGGACCTTAACAATACTGGGAGATTTCACCAGGACCTTACAATACTGGGAGATTTCACCAGGACCTTAACAATACTGGGAGATTTCACCAGGACCTTAACAATACTGGGAGATTTCACCAGGACCTTAACAATACTGGGAGATTTCACAGGACCTAACAATACTGGGAGATTTACCAGACCTTAAATACTGGGAATTTCACCAGGACCTTAACAATACTGGGAGATTTCACCAGGACCTTAACAATACTGGAGATTTCACCAGGACCTTACAATACTGGGAGATTTCACCAGACCTTAACAATACTGGGAGATTTCACCAGGACCTTAACAATACTGGAGATTTCACCAGGACCTTAACAATACTGGAGGTTCACCAGGACCTTAAAAATACTGGAGATTTCACCAGGACCTTACAATATCTTGGAGAATTTCCAGAGACCTTAAACAATACTGGGAGATTTCACCAGGACCTTAACAATACTGGAAGATTTTCACGCGACCTTGACAATACTGGGAGATTCACCAGGACCTTGACAATACTGGAGATTTCACCAGGACCTTGACATACTGGGAGATTTCACCAGGACCTTAACAATACTGGGAGATTTCACAGGACTTAACAATACTGGGAGATTTCACCAGGACCTTAACAATACAGAGAGCCATGATTTTCCTCATTGCAATGGCTTTAGGCAAACAAGTGGCAGCCACATGATGGTTAAGAGAAACTAGTTACCAATCTTTGTTTTGGGCAAAGGACCAACACAGTCCAACAGAACCTTGCTGAAATGTTAGTCAAAAGCAGGAAATAGGCCGCAAAGCGACAACCAGATAGCTTGGTTCGTTTTACCCATCAGTTTGCAAACGTGACAGGATTTACAGTAAACCACAATATCCTGTTTCAGAACAGGCCAGAAGAAGTTACACAAGATATGGTCATACGTCTTGTTGATCCTAAGAAGGCCTGTCATACTACAATCATGAGCTAACCTCAGTATCTCTTGTCGAAGTGTAACTGTAATGACCTTTGGTGTTTTGAAAGGAGAGGTCAACGGAGTACTTCCAGATCTATCTCCCTTCGCCGCGCTTCCAGATCCATCTCTTTTAATCAAATGGCATGCGCACATTATTTTTGTTCTAGTCTGGCTGCACGTTCTTTTCCCCTTTCCTTCTGCTGAAGTCTGAATTTCTGTTGCTCCAATCTCTCCTCACATTCTCTTTCCCTTTCCTTCTGCTGAAGTCTGAATTTCTGTTGCTCCAATCTCTCCTCACATTCTCTTTCCTTGTGCTGAAGTTTTAATTTCTGTTGCTCAAATCAAATCAAATTAAGTCACATTTTATTGGTCACATACACATGGTTAGCAGATGTTAATGCGAGTGTAGCGAAATGCTTGTGCTTCTAGTTTCGACAGTGCAGTAATATCTAACAAGTAATCCAACAAATTCACAACGACTACCTTATACACACAATGTAAGGGGATGGAATAAGAATATGTACATATAAATATATGGATGAGAGATGGCCGTGCGGCATAGGGAAGATAGAATAGATGGTATAAAATACAGTATATACATATGAGATGAGTATGTAGGATATGTAAACATGATTAAAGTGGCATTATTTAAAGTGACTAGTGATACCATTATTAAATCCATTTATTAAAGTGGCCAGAGATTTGAGTCTGTATGTTGGCAGCAGCCTCTCCATGTTAGTGATAGATGTTTAACAGTCTGATGGCCTTGAGATGGAAGCTGTTTCTCAGTTTCTCTGTCCCAGCTTTTTCACCTGTACTGACCTCGCCTTCTGGATCATAGCAGGGTCTTTTAGGCCTTCCTGTGACATCGGGTGCTATAGGTGTCCTGGAGGGCAGGTACTTTGCCCCCGGTGATGCATTGTACAGACCGCACTACTCTCTGGAGAGCATTGCGGTTGAGGGCGGTGCAGTTGCCATACCAGGCGGTGATACAGCCCGACAGGATCCTCACGATTGTGCATCTGTAGAAGTTTCAGAGGGTTTTAGGTAACAAAACAAATTGATTCAGCCTCCTGAGGTTGAAGAGGCGCTGTTGCTCCTTCTTCACCATGCTGTCTGTGTGGGTGGACCATTTCAGTTTGTCTGTGATGTGTACGCTGAGGAACTTAAAACTATCCACCTTCTCCACTACTTTCCCTTTGATGTGGATGGGGGCTGCTCCCTGTGCTGTTTCCTGAAGTCCACAATCAGCTCATTTTGTTTTGTTGACATTGAGTGAAAGGTTATTTTCCTGACACCACACTCCGAGGGCCCTCACCTCCTCCCTGTAGGCTGTCTCATTGTTGTTGGTAATAAAGCCTACCACTATAGTGTCATCTGCAAACCTGATGATTGAGTTGGAAGCGTGCATGGCCACGCAGTCATTGGTGAACAGGGAGTACAGGAGAGGGCTGAGAACGCACCCTTGTGGGGCCCCAGTGTTGAGGATCAGCGGGGTGGAGATGTTGTTTCCTACTTTCACCATCTGGGGGCAGCCCGTCAGAAAGCCCAGGACCCAGTTGCACGGGGCGGGGTCGAGAGCCAGGGTCTCAAGCTTAATGATGAGTTTGGAGAGTACTATGGTGTTGAATGCTGAGCTGTAGTAAATAAACAGCATTCTTACGTAGGTATTCCTCTTGTCCAGATGGGAGAGGGCAGTGTGCAGTCTGACGGCGATTGCATCGTCTGTGGACCTATTGGGGCAGTAAGCAAATTGGAGTGGGTATCAGGTAGGGTGGAGGTGACTAGTCTCTCAAAGCACTTCACAATGACAGAAGTGAGTACTACGGGGTGATAGTAATTTAGTTCAGTTACCTTAGCTTTCTTGGGAACAGGAACAATGGTGTCCATCTTGAAGCATGTGGGGACAGCAGACTGGGATAGGGATTGATTGAATATGTCCGTAAACACACCAGCCAGCTGGTCTGTGTATGCTCTGAGAACGCGGCTAGGGATGCCATCTGGGCCAGCAGCCTTGCGAGGGTTAACACTTTTAAATGTTTTACTCACATCAAACACGTTGAAGGAGAGCCCACAGTCTCTGTATTGTCCTCAAAGCGTGCAAAGAAGTTGTCTAATCTGTCTGGGAGCTAGACGTCAATGTCCGCGACGGGGCTGGTTTTCTTTTTGTAATCCGTGATTGTCTGTAGACCCTGCCACATATGTGTCATGTTTGAGCCGTTGAATTGCGACTCTACTTTGTCTCTATACTGACGCTTTGCTTGTTTGATTGCCTTGCGGAGGGAATAGCTACACCGTTTGTATTCGGTCATGTTTCCAGTCGCATTGCCATGATTAAATGCGGTGGTTCGTGCTTTCAGTTTTGCGCGAATGCTGCCATCAATCCACAGTTTCTGGTTAGGGAAGGTTTTAATAGTCACAGTGGGTACAACATATCCAATGCACTTCCTAATAAACTCGCTCACCGAGTCAGCGTATACGTCAATGTTGTTCTGAGGCTACCCTGAACATATCCCAGTCCACATGATCGAAGCAATCTTGAAGCATGGTATCCGAATGGTCAGACCAGCGTTGGATAGACCTAAGCAAGGCACGACCTGTTTTAGTTTCTGCCTTTAGGAGGGGAGCAACAAGATGGAGTCATGGTCAGATTTGCCGAAGGGAGGGCAGGGGGCGGGCCTTGTATGCATCGCGGAAGATAGAGTAGCAGTTGTCCAATGTTTTTCTCGAGCGGGTACAACAATCAATGTGCTGGTAGAATTTAGGTAACCTTGTTCTCAAATTAGCTTTGTTAAAATCCCCAGCTACAAAAATGCAACCTCAGGATATATGGTTTCCAGTTTACATAGAGTCCAGTGAAGTTCTTTCAGGTTAGAGGTGGCTGCCCTATATGCATAGACTTGAAATCTGTCACAGGTTAGATGTCATCTTGGAACTCCCTGAGGGTGCCACTGGAGGGCATCCCTATGTTTTCTAGAGTTCAGGTAAGCCTGATTGGGTTTATTGGGTTCACCTGGTGTATGACTATTTAGGTTCCTTGGTGGACTGGGCCAGTTGCTCAGTTCTCTTGTTTTGTGTAGTACTCATGTGCAATTTCTTTGTTGTATTTTCTGTGAAGACTTCAGTAAACATTCTGTATTTACCCTCACCTCTGCCTGCTGTGTTTCTCTGCGCCTGGATCCAAGTTCGTACTAGAGTTATTGTCACAAAATCACTGGTCACTTTAATAATAATGTTTACATATTTTGCATTACTCATCTCATATGTATATACTGTATTCTATTCTACTGTATCTTAGTCTATGCTGCTCTGACATTGCTCTTCCAAATATTTATAAATTCTTAATTCCATTCCATTACTTTGGATTTGTGTGTATTGTTGCGAAATTGTTAGATATTACTTGTTAGATATTACTGCACTGTTGAAGTTAGAAACACAAGAAATTCTCTACACCCTCAATAACATCTGCTAAACACTCAGCCAAAAAAGAAACATCCTCTCAATGTCAACTGCGTTTATTTTCAAACTTAACATGTGTAAATATTTGTATGAACATAACAAGATTCAACAACTGAGACTTAAACTGAACAAGTTCCACAGACATGTGACTAACAGAAATTGAATAATGTGTCCCTGAACAAAGGGGGGGGGTCAAAAGCAAAAGTAACAGTCAGTATCTGGTGTGGCCACCAGCTGCATTAAGAACTGCAGTGCATCTCCTCATGGACTGCACCAGATTTGCCAGTTCTTGCTGTCAGATGTTACCCCACTCTTCTACCAAGGCACCTGCAGGTTCCCGAACATTTCTGGGGGGAATGGCCCTAGCGCTCACCCTCCGATCCAACAGGTCCCAGACGTGCTCAATGGGATTGAGATCCGGGCTCTTCGCTGGCCATGGCAGAACACTGACATTCCTGTCCTGTGGAAATCACGCACAGAACGAGCAGTATGGCTGGTGGCATTGTCATGCTGGAGGGTCATGTCAGGATCAGCCTGCAGGAAGGGTACCACATTAGGGAGGAGGATGTCTTCCCTGAAACACACAGCATTGAGATTGCCTGCAATGACAACAAGCTCAAGCCGATGATGCTGTGACACACCGCCCCAGACCATGACGGACCCTCCACCTCCAAATCGATCCCGCTCCAGAGTACAGACCTCGGTGTAACGCTCATTCCTTCGATGATAAATGCGAATCCGACCATCACCCCAGGTGAGACAAAACCGCGACTCGTCAGTGAAGAGCACTTTTTGCCAGTCCTGTCTGGTCCAGTGATGGTGGGTTTGTGCCCATAGGCGACGTTGTTGCTGGTGATGTCTGGTGAGGACCTGCCTTACAACAGGCCTACAAGCCCTCAGTGCAGCCTCTCTCAGCCTATTGCGTACAGTCTGAGCACTGATGGAGGGATTGTGCATTCCTGGTGTAACTCGGGCAGTTGTTGTTGCCATCCTGTACCTGTCCCGCAAGGTGTGAAGTGTTGTTACACGTGGTCTGCCACTGCGAGGACGATCAGCTGTCCGTCCTGTCTCCCTGTAGCGCTGTCTTAGGCATCTCACAGTACGGACATTGCATTTTATTGCCCTGGCCACATCTGCAGTCCTCATGCCTCCTTGCAGCATGCCTAAGGTACGTTCACGCAGATGAGCAGGGACCCTGGGCATCTTTCTTTTGGTGTTTTTCAGAGTCAGTAGAAAGGCCTCTTTAGTGTCCTTAATTAATTATCATAACTGTGACCTTAATTGCCTACCTTCTGTAAGCTGTTAGTGGCTTAACGACCGTTCCACAGGTGCATATTCATTAATTGTTTATGGTTTATTGAAAAAGCAATAAACTGAAAACCTACAGGACAGTAGACCTCCAGGAAAAGGGTTGGACTGAAAACCTACAGGACAGTAAATCTCCAGGAAGTGGGTTGGGCTGAAAACCTACAGGACAGTAGACCTCCAGGAAGAGGGTTGGACTGAAAACCTACAGGACAGTAGATCTCCAGGGAAGAGGATTGGACTGATAACCCACAGGACAGTAGATCTGCAGGAAGAGATTGGACTGAAAACCTAAAGGGCAGTAGTCTCCAGGAAGTGGGTTGGACTGAAAAACCTACAGGACAGTAGATCTCCAGGAAGAGGATTGGACTGATAACCCACAGGACAGTAGATCTGCAGGAAGAGGGTTGGACTGAAACCTACAGGACAGTAGATCTCCAGGAAGAGGATTGGACTGAAAACCTACAGGACAGTAGATCTGCAGGAAGAGGGTTGGACTGAAAACCTACAGGACAGTAGATCTCCAGGAGAGGGTTGGACTGAAAACCTACAGGACAGTAGATCTCCAGGAAGAGGGTTGGGCTGAAAACCTACAGCGACAGTAGATCTCCAGGAAGAGGGTTGGACTGAAAACCTACAGGACAGTAGATCTCCAGGAAGAGGGTTGGGCTGAAAACCTACAGGACAGTAGACCTCCAGGAAGAGGGTTGAGGCTGAAAACCTACAGGACAGAGACTCCAGGAAGAGGGTTGGGCTGAAAACCTACAGGACAGTAGATCTCCAGGAAGAGGGTTGGGCTGAAAACCTACAGGACAGTAGATCTCCAGGAAGAGGGTTGGGCTGAAAACCTACAGGACAGTAGATCTCCAGGAGAGGGTTGGACTGAAAACCTACAGGACAGTAGATCTCCAGGAAGAGGTTGGACTGAAAACCTACAGGACAGTAGATCTCCAGGAAGAGGGTTGGACTGAAAACCTACAGGACAGTAGATCTCCAGGAAGAGGTTGGACTGAAAACCTACAGGACAGTAGATCTCCAGGAAGAGGGTTGGGACTGAAAACCTACAGACAGTAGATCTCCAGAAGAGGGTTGGGCTGAAAACCTACAGGACAGTAGATCTCCAGGAAGAGGGTTGGGCTGAAAACCTACAGGACAGTAGATCTCCAGGAAGAGGGTTGGGCTGAAAACCTACAGGACAAGTAGATCTCCAGGAAGAGGGTTGGACTGAAAACCTACAGGACAGTAGATCTCCAGGAAGAGGATTGGACTGAAAACCTACAGGACAGTAGATCTGCAGGAAGAGGGTTGGACTGAAAACCTACAGGACAGTAGATCTCCAGGAAGAGGGTTGGACTGAAAACCTACAGGACAGTAGATCTCCAGGAAGAGGGTTGGACTGAAAACCCCCAGGACCCCCAGGATTTCCAGGAAGAGGGTTGGGCAGCCCTGGTTTAGAGCTTACAGCACCTGGCATTCCCAGGTGGTCTCCCATCCAAGTACTAACCAGGCCCGACCCTGTTCAGCCACTGAGGTCAGACGAGATCAAGCATGTTCAGGGTGATATGGCCACAAGTGTATTTTCTATCCCATTTTCTCCCTGAATTACGACCTTGGCTCATCGCTGCAACTCCCCAATGGGCTCATTCATGTATTTAATCGCTCAATCACTTGTTCATTAACCCTTCAGTATTGTGTAAGCGCATGTTTTCTTTGTGACATGTGTGTGTCAGAGTGTACTTAGGTTCTGGAAAGCCCTCATGCTATGTTTTCCCCTGAGATGCCATTTGCCTGTCCACATACAACCATTGTGTGTGCTTATACATGCGTGTAAATGTTCATGTGTAATTCTATGTGTGTTTATATGTACTGCATGGGTGTGTGGCCATTAGCCCGTGTGTTTATATGTACTGCATGGGTGTGTGGCCATTAGCCCGTGTGTTTATATGTACTGCATGGGTGTGTGGCCATTAGCCCGTGTAATTCTATGTGTGTTTATATGTACTGTGTCGGTGTGTGGCCATTAGCCTGTGTGGGCGTTGTACCAGCTGTGACCTTGAGTTTGTATGTCCTTGTGGATTTCGACAGTCCAGCTAGAGTTCGTTGGCCGGAAAATGACTCTTGGCCGAAGTCCAAATCCACTAGAAACCTCCTCTAATTCTTACAGCTTCCCCACAGAAAGTTAAAGAGCCATCAGTAGCACCTTAGAGGCGGCTGCTCTATATACATAGACTTGAAATCACTGGCCACTTTAACAATGGACCACTGGCCACATTGTCACAATGTTTACATATTTTGCATTACTCGTCTCATATGTATCTACTGTATTCTATCCTATTATATTGCATCTTAGTCCATGCCGCTCTGACATTGCTCGTCCAAATATTTATAAATTATTAATTCCATTCCTTAATAACAGCCATTAGACTTCCTGCTGGTCTTATAACTTCTCGACAGGAAATCTCCAGAATTACAGAATTATTAGCTTATTATTATTACTTAATATTCAAATTACAGAGTCTCATTATTATTAATTATCATTAGAATTACATAGTCTTCTCAACAACACACACACCTGTTGAACCAAAAGATGATGATTAGGTGAAATATTTTGCATTTTACCATTATCCTGACAACTGCCAAACCTTTGTTTGGTTAATAGACTAGTGACAATTTAAAAGTCACACCACTCTAATGATTTTGGATTGAATTGAAATACCCAACTATGATATGAAAAAACACATTTTAAATCTGTGAAGTCGCAAATCTGACAAAGATTCCTCTGAATCTTAACCTTGTCGTTAAAGCCTTTAAATCCGCTCACCTGTTTGAATTGGTGTGAGTGGTTCTTCAGTTTGTCCTCAGATCTGGAGTCAGTGATGAAGTCTGTCTCTCCCTCCTCTCTGTCTGTCTGCTTCTCTCTACAGCCAGGGATGGTCTTTTATACAGAACAGCTGAGTTTCTGACTACGACAAACTTTGAAAAAAACTTTCCTAAAGCCAGTCTTAACCCTTTACACTATTGGAAATCAGCCTGTATTGATAGAGGTAAATTGAAATGTTTCTTACAGAAGAAGTATGTAAAGTATGCAGTTCAAGAAATAGAGTTAAGAAAATATTTACTAAAAGTGAAAATAAATAAAATAAAAAAGTAACACAAGAAAATGACATAACAATAAGGAGGCTATATACAGGGGGTACCGGTACGAAGTCAATATGCGGGGGTACAGGTTAGTTGAGGTAATTTGTAAAGTGACAACGCATGGATAATAAACAGTGGGGGTCAATGTAAATAGTCTGGGTGGATTAATTGTTCAGCAGTCTTATGGCTTGGGGGTAGAAGCTGTTAAGGAACCTTTTGGTCCTATACTTTTTGGGGGCCTTCCTCTTACACCACCTGGTATATAGGTCCTGGATGTCAGGAAGCTTGGCCTCAGACATGTACTGGGCTGTACGCACTACCCTCTGTAGCGCCTTACGGTCAGATGCCGAGCAGTTACCATACCAGGCAGTGATGCAACTAGTCTGGATGCTCTCGATGGTGCAGCTGTAGAACTTTTTAAGGATCTGGGGACCCAGGCCAAATCTTTTCAGTCTCCGGAGGGGGAAAAGGTGTTGTCGTGCCCTCTTCACAACTGTCTTGGTGTGTTTGGACAATGACAGTTCATTGGTTCTTTGGTGACACCAAGGAACTTGAAACCCTTGACCTGCTCCACTTCAGTCCCGTTGATGTTAATGGAGGCCTGTTTGGACCTCCTTTTCCTGTAGTCCACGATCAGCTCCATTGTCTTGATCACATTGAGGGAGAGATTGTTGTCCTGGCACCACACAGCCAGGTCTCTGACCTCCTCCCTATAGGCTGTCTCATCGTTGTCGGTGATCAGGCCTACCACTATTGTGGCATCAGCAAACTTAATGATGGTGTTGGAGTTGTGCTTGGCCACAAAGTTGTGGGTGAACAGGGAGTACAGGAGGGGACTAAGCATGCACACCTGAGGAGCCACAGTGTTGAGGATCAGCGTGGCAGATGTGTTGTTGCCTACCCTTACCAACTGGGGTGGCCCGTCAGGAAGTCCAGGATCCAGTTGCAGAGGGAGGTGTACCAGGGTCCTTAGCTTAGTGATGAGCTTTGTGGGCACCATGGTGTTGAATGCTGAGCTGTAGTCAATGAACAGCATTCTCAAGTATGTATTCCTTTTATCCAGGTGGGAAAGGGCAGTGTGGAGTGCAATTGAGATTGTGTCATCTGTGGATCTGTTTGGGCGGTATGCAACTTGGAGTGGGTCTAGGGTTTTCCGGCATGATGGTGTTGATGTGAGCCATGACAAGCCTTTCAAAGCACTTCATGGCTACCGACATGAGTGCTACGGGGCGGTAATCATTTAGGCAGGTTACCTTCACTTTATTTTTGGCACAGGAACTATGGTGGTCTGTTTGAAACATGTAGCTATTACAGCCCTGGTCAGGGAAAGGTTGAAAATGTCAGTGAAGACACTTGATAGTTGGTCCACGCATGCTTTGAATACATATCCTGGTAATCCGTCTGGCAACCATGGCTTTGTGAATTTTGATCTGTTTAAAGGCCTTGCTCACATCGGCTATGGAGAGCGTGATCACACAGTCGTCCGGAACAGCTGGTGCTCTCATGCATGCTTCAGTGTAGCTTGCCTCGAAGTGAGCATTAAAGGCATTTAGCTCATCTGGTAGGCTCGTGGCTGTGCTTCCCTTTGTAGTCCGTAATATTTTTCAAGCCCTGCCACATCTGACGAGCGTCAGAACCGGTGTAGTAAGATTCAATCTTAGTCCTGTATTGACGCTTTGCCTGTTTGATGGTTCCTCTAGCATAGCGGGATTTCTTATAAGCGTCCGGATTAGGGTCCTGCTCCTTGAAAGCGGCAGTTCTAGCCTTTAGCTTGGTGCTGATGTTGCATGTAATCAATGGCTTCTGGTGGTTTTCCAATGATTGCACGTTGGCCACGGAGGGAAGTGGTGGTTTACCTACTCGTCGGCAAATCGCCCTCCCCTTTTCCTCCATATTTTCTTCACGCTGATGACAGGGATTTGGGCAGTATATCCTTTGCGTCGGACTCATTAAAGAAAAAATCTTTGTCCGGTTCGAGGTGAGTAATTGCTGTTTTGATGTCCAGAAGCTATTTTCGGTCATAAGAGACGGTAGCAGCAACATTATGTACAAAATTAGTTACAAACAATGCAAGATTTTTTTTTTTGCATAGTTAGGAGCCCGTAAAACAGCAGCCATCTCCTCCGGCGCCATTGAGTTGGAGATTATGGGATAATTATTAGACTAAAGTTGAGGACAACACAGTTAAGACAAAATCAACAGTATGTTTGGATTCAATGTGCATTTTACATTTACATTTACTTTTTGCCGTGTTTTTTGATAAAGAAATCTGAAAATACTCTTGATACATTCAGTAACATGATAAGAATATTAATGGAAAATGTCATCAATCATTTGAAAGCGTTTTCTATGCCAACATGGCTAAGTTACAAAATACGATCTTACAGTGTTAGTCTTTCACAAGGACATTCAGAGAAGCTGATCGTAATTTCTGTGTACATACAGTCTTAGAATAAAAGTGCCATCTAGAACCTAAAAGGGTTCTTTGGCTGTCCCCATTGGAGAACCCTTTAAATAACGTTTTTTGGTTTCAGGTAGAACCCTATCAGGTTCCATGTAGAACTCTTTCCCCAGAGGGTTCTAAGTAGAACCAAAAAGTGTTCTACCTGGAACCAAAAAGGGGTCTCCAATCGGGACAGCCAAAGAACTCTTTTGGAACGCTTTTTTCTAAGTGTAGAATAGAGTGTGGAATAGAGTGTGGAATAGAGTGTGGGATAGAGTGTGGGATAGAGTGTGGGATAGAGTGTGGGATAGAGTGTGGGATAGAGTGTGGGATAGAGTGTGGGATAGAGTGTGGGATAGAGTGTAGAATAGAGTGTAGAATAGAGTGTGGAATAGAGTGCAGAATAGAGTGCAGAATAGAGTGTAGAATAGAGTGTGGAATAGAGTGTAGAATAGAGTGTAGAATGGAGTATAGAATAGAGTGTGGAATAGAGTGTAGAATCGAGTGTAGAATGGAGTGTAGAATAGAGTGTAGAATAGAGTGTAGAATGCATCCAGATGCGCGATCGCCACCAGATGTATTCACAATATGACATACACTAAAAAACTTAAGGGTTCAACATGTTTTTTTTAAAGATCTTCAAAGTTCTTCAAAGACCCTTAGGATCCTTGGCACTGAAGATTGCCCCCAAAAGGTTCTTCCAAGAACCCCACGGGAGGTGGGCTTCATTGAGGAGCCTCCTTAGTTGATGGGGGTTCTTGCAGGAACCTAACTGCCCAACTGGAACATTTGGATTTGAATTTGGAAGGACAGCAGGTGCAGGTACATAACTGAAGAATGTAAAGATCTCCTCAATTGAGAATTGGAAATTATGCAGACAATTACATTAATGGATTACATTCATCTATCTGCAATATTAAAGCTGATCACCCCCTAAAAAAACATAATATTGTTTTATGATGCCATCTACCATCTATCTTTTCATATCTGTGCAAATCTTCCAAAACAGAAAATGGACAGAATTCAATGGATATCAATCAACAAAGAGGTAAGAATACAGTGGCAAGAAAAATTATGTGAACACTTTGGAAATACCTGGATTTCTGCATAAATTGGTCATAAAATGTGATATGATCTTCATCTAAGTCACAACGAGACAAACACAGTCTGCTTACACTAATAACACACAAACAATAATACGTTTTCATGTCTTTATTGAACACACCTTATAAACATTCACAGTGCAGGGTGGGAAAGGTTTGTGAACCTTTGGATTTAATAACTGGTAGACCCTCCCTTGGCAGCAATAACCTCAACCAAACGTTTTATGTAGTTGCGGATCACACCTGCACAATGGTCAGGAGGAATTTTGGACCATTCCTCTTTACAAAACTGTTTCAGTTCGGCAATATTCTTGGGATGCCTGGTGTGAACTGCTCTCTTGAGGTCATTCCACAGCATCTCAGTCGGGTTGAGGTCAGGACTCTGACTGGACCACTCCAGAAGGAGTATTTTCTTCTGTTGAAGCTATTCTGTTGTTGATTTACTTCTGTGTTTTGGGTCGTTGTTCCGTTGCATGACCCAACTTCTGTTGAGCTTCAATTGGCGGACAGATAGCCTAACATTCTCCTGCAAAATGTCTTGATAAACTTGGGAATTCATTTTTCTGTCAATGATAGCAAGTTGTCCAGGCCCTAAAGCAGCAAAGCAGCCCCAATCCATGATGCTCCCTCCACCATACTTTACAGTTGCGATGAGGTTTTGATGTTGGTGTGCTGTGCCTTTTTTTCTCCACACATAGTGTTGTGTGTTCCTTCAAAACAACTCAACTGTAGTTTCATCTGTCCACAGAATATTTTGCCAGTAGCACTGTGGAATATCCATGTGCACTTTTGCAAACTTCAGAAGTGCAGCAATGTTTTTTTTGACAACTTTCAGTTCACCCAGCCACAATAGAGTTATAAGAACCCTATATTATGTTGCAAAAAACAACCATTTGACGCAATTACAGCATTAGAACATAATCTTGCAATTTTGTTCTCAGAGTTGCCACCCATTCCCCCACTAACAAGTGAACCCTCACCCACGGAAGATTGATCTCTGACCTCAGCAGCGATGCAAATCCTTACTATGCCAAAGGGCTGAAAAAACTGCAGAAATTGCGACAGACGCCCTCCAAAATAGACCATCAGGCACAGGTCTTGTGAAGGTTCTCTCCAGTTTGGCCCTAAACTATGCCCACCAGCAGAGACGGACAATGGTCCAATACCTCAGTGCCCAGCAGAGGCACGAGCAGGAAGCTGTTGGCGAATGAACGACTACGCTATACTTGCCACAGCTTTGAAAATAGAAATCAGTAGTTCTGCGACTCGCAAACACGACCGCTCGTTGGCAAACAATGTCAAACAAGCTCGGAATGAACACCCACAAGCCTACTATCATAGGCTTCATTCAGCTTACTTTGGCATGCTCACTGAAACAGGATGTTTCTGTCGAACATGTATCCCAACTTCATTAACTACATGGGCCCTACTGCCCACGTTGGTTTGCCAATCTCGGAACACCGAGAGCTTGTGAGCATAGCTTTTGAAGCATAGAAAGCAAGCTAGGCTAAGAGCCCGGACAACTCGATTTTCGAGCTTGGGCGGGAACAATCACTCCAATTGGAAGGTGCGGCGTCAGGGACAGGTGTCTTCAGGGACAGGTGTCCGTCAGGGACAGGTGCAGCAGAAGTAAACACTTGGAAAAAACAGAAACAGTAGACACTTTGTTGCTGCCATGTTGTGCTGCTAACATGTTGTGTTGTTGCCATGTGGTGTTGCTACCATGTTGAGTTGTTACCATGTGGTGGTGTTGCCATGTGGTGTTGTTGCCATGTGGTGTTGTTGCCATGTGGTATTGCTGCCATGTGGTGTTTGTTACCATGTGGTGTTGTTGCCATGTGGTGTTGTTGCCATGTGGTGTTGCTACCATGTGGGTTTGTTGCATGTGGTGTTTGCTACCATGTGGTGTTGTTGGGTCCATGTTGGTGTTGCTACATGTGGTGTTGTTTGCCATGTGGTGTTGTTGCCATTGTGGTGTTTGCTTGCCATGTGGTGTTGCGCCATGTGGTGTTGCTGCCATGTGGTGTTGCTGCCATGTGGGTGTGTTTGCTACCATGTGGTGTTGCTACCATGGTTGTGCTGCTGCCATGCTTGTGACTGCTGCCACATTGTGTTGCTACCATGTTGTTCTTCTACCATGTGGTGTTGTTGCCATGTGGTGTTGTTGCCATGTGGTGTTGCTACCATGTGGTGTTGTTGCCATGTGGTGTTGTTGCCATGTGGTGTTGCTGCCATGTGGTGTTGCTACCATGTTGTGCTGCTGCCATGTTGTGCTGCTGCCACATTGTGTTGCTACCATGTTGTTCTTCTACCATGCTGTATTGTCGTGTGTTGCTACCATGTTGTGTTGTCTTAGGTCTATCTTTATGTAGTGTTGTTGTGTCTCTCTTATCATGATGTCTTCTTGTCCAAGCCCCCATCCCCACAGGAGGCCTTTTGCCTCTTGGTAGACCCTCATTGAAAAGAAGAATTTGTCCTTAATTAACTTGCCTAGTTAAATATATATTTTTTATTTTTTATAGAACAGAAACTGTCTACCTCGACCTCAAATCCAGTAATGTAGTCCAGACTGCTGTGTGTGGGTGCATGTGCGCGTGCGTGCGTTCGTGCGTGCGTGTGTGTGTGTAGAGAGATACCATATGTTTTCACTTTCATTATGACTTCTGTTACACACGGGTTTGGTTATTGGAAGGTCAAAAGCAAATTACATATTTGATCCAAACTTATCTTTTTCTCTTCAAAAGTTAAAAATAATACTTGACCTGGGTACAATCTAGTCCCCCAGAACTTGACCTGGGTACAATCTAGTCCCCCAGAACTTGACCTGGTTACAATCTAGTCCCCCAGAACTTGCCCTGAGAGGCCTCTGCAAACAAAACAACAAGAACAACAACACAACATAAGAAAGGTGATGAAAGGGGATGGAGGGAAAAAGTTCTGGATAAACAACAAAAGCAACAGCAACACCTAGGTAAACACACCCACATACACACTATTGACCTGAGTGGGAAGAGGAGGGAAAGGGGGAGAGATGGAGAGAAAGATAATGTTGAGTGGTGTTGTAAAACTCCCTGCCGTTCTGGGTGACACATCACTCACGTTGTCTTGTGCTAACCCAAGAATCTACTGTTAATGTTTAGGTGACTAGCCCAAGAATCTACTGTTAATGTTTAGGTGACTAGCCCAAGAATCTGCTGTTACGTGACTAGGCCCAGAATCCGCTGTTAATGTTTAGGTGACTAGCCCAAGAATCTGCTGTTAATGTTTGGTGACTACCCAAGAATCTGCTGTTAATGTTGCGTGACTAGCCCAAGAATCTGCTGTTAATGTTTAGGTGACTAGCCCAAGAATCTGCTGTTAATTTTAGGTGGCATAGCCCAAGAATCCGCTGTAAAGTTTAGGTGACTAGCCCAAGAATCTGCTGTTAGTTTAGGTGACTAGCCCAAGAATCTGCTGTTAATGTTTAGGTGACTAGCCCAAGAATCTGCTGTTAATGTTAGGTGACTAGCCCAAGAATCTGCTGTTAATGTTTAGGTGACTAGCCCAAAGAATCTGCTGTTAATGTTTAGGTGACTAGCCCAAGAATCTGCTGTTAATGTTTAGGTGACTAGCCCAAGAATCGCTGTTAATGTTTAGGTGACTAGCCCAAGAATCGCTGTTAATGTTTAGGTGACTAGCCAAGAATCTGCTGTTAATGTTTAGGTGACTAGCCCAAGAATCCCGTGTTAATGTTTAGGTGACTAGCCCAAGAATCTACTGTTAATGTTTAGGTGACTAGCCCAAGAATCTGCTGTTAATGTTTAGGTGACTAGCCCAAGATCTGCTGTTAATGTTTAGGTGACTAGCCCAAGAATCCGCTGTTAATGTTTAGGTGACTAGCCAGAAGAATCCGCTGTTAATGTTTAGGTGACTAGCCAAGAATCTGCTGTTAATGTTTAGGTGACTAGCCCAAGAATCGCTGTTAATGTTTAGGTGACTAGCCCAAGATATATTATTAAAGTTTCGGCCCAATAAATATATTGTTAAAGTTTAGGCCCAATAATTGTGTGACTGAAAGTCGAGCCACTTTAAGCTACTTTAACGTCCAAGGACCTTGTATGTTATGTTCAGAGTTAAACTGTCTGGCAGTCAAAACAGCCAGTCAAAACAGCCAGTCAGAACAGCCAGTCAAAACAGCCAGTCACAACAGCCAGTCAAAACAGCCAGTCACAACAGCCAAATACTCCATCTAAATGTGAATTGATTCTCAAAAGCGATTTGGAGTGAAAAGATGTTTCCACAATAATTTCCTATGACCAAACATAGCGTTTTGATATCAAATAGCTATCACTAACCTTAATTTGTCGGAGGTGAAAGACATTGATTGTGCCGGACCAGGCCCTACAAGAAATTTAGCTCAGGTGCATCCTGTTTTCATTGATCATCCTTGAAATATTCTACAACTTGATTAGAATCCCTGTGGTAAAATCAATTGATGGACATGATTTGGAAAGGCACCACACTGTCTATATAAGGTCCCACAGTTGACTGTGCATGTCAGAGCAAAAACTAAGCCATGAGGTCGAGGAATTGTCCGTAGAGCTCCGAGACAGGATTGTAGCAAGTCACAGATCAGGGGAATGTTACCAAAACATTTCTGCAGCATGAAAGTCCCCAAGAACACAGTGGCCTCCATCATTCTTAAATGGAATAAGTTTGGAACTACCAAAACTCTTCCTAGAGCTTCCCGGCCAAACTGAGCAATCGGGGGAGAAGGCGCTTGGTCAGGGAAGTGAACAAGAACCCGGTGGTCACTCTGACGAGCTCCAGAGTTCCTCTGTGGTGGGAGAACCTTCCAGAAGGACAACCATCTCTGCAGCACTCCACCAATCAGGCCTTTATGGTAGAGTGGCCAGATAGAAGCCACTCCTCAGTAAAAGGCATATTACAGCCCGCTTGGAGTTTTCCAAAAGGCACCTAGAATCTCAGACCATGAGAAAAAAAGATTCTCTGGGTCTATCTGGTCTGATGAAACCAAGATTGAACTATTTGACCTGAATGCCAAGCATCACATCTGGAGGAAACCTGGCACCATGAAGCATGGTGGTGGCAGCATCATGCTGTGGAGATGTTTTTCAGCGGCAGGGACTGGGAGACTAGTCAGGATCGAGGGAAAGTACAAAGAGATCCTTGATGAAAATCTGCTCCAGAGCGCTCAGGACCTCAGACTGGGTGAAGGTTTTACCTTCCAACAGGACAACGACCTTAAGCACACAGGGGTGGTTTCTGGACAAGTCTCTGAATGTAATTGAGTGGCCCAGCCAGAGCCCGTACTTAAACCCGATTGAACATCTCTGGAGAGACCTGAAAATAGCTGTGCAGTGACTCTCTCCATCCAACCTGACAGAGCTTGAGAGGATCTGCAGAGAAGAATGGAAGWAACTCCCCAAATACAGGTGTGTCAAGCTTGTAGTGTCATACCCAAGAAGACTCAAGGCTCTACTCACTGCCAAAGGTGCTTCAACAAAGTACTGAGAAAAGGGTCTGAATGCTTGATATTTCAGTGTTTTATTTGTAATAAATTGGCTAAAATTTATAAAAACCAGTTTTTTTTTTGCTTTGTCATTATGGGGTATTGTGTGTAGATTGATGAGGGAAAAACTGTTTTGTTCATTTTAGAATAAGGCTGTAATGTAACAAAATGTGGAAAAAGTCCAGGGGTCTGAATACTTTCGAATGCACCATAACCCCGCTGCCACCATGGGGCACTCTGTTCACAAGGTTGACATCAGCAAACCGCTCGCCCACACAACACCATATACTTGGTCTGCAGTTGTGAGGCTGTTTGGACGTACTGCCAAATTCTCTAAAACAACGTTATGTTAGATAAATTAACATTCAATTATCAAAACTGCACATGATAGAGTGGCCTTTTAAGTGTAATGATCATGCTGTTTAATCAGATGCTTGATTATTAAAGGCCCACTGCAGTCAAAATTCTGTTTTTCTGTGCTTTATATCATATTGTACAGTAGCAGATGAAATTAACACTAAGGTTTCCAAGGTGAAAATCGGTGAATTGGTTAATAGACCAATAACAAAGAGTTCCAACCTCTCTGACAATAATAGCTAGTTTTCAGTTTTTCCAAGTATGAATCTGCTATTCAAAGTGTTCCTATGGGCTAATAACAGTATAGCCAAATTCAATGTTTCATCATTTAAAAAAAAAAAAATTATACATGATATTGATATAAAAATGGCTGCATTAAACCTTTAACGTGTAAACAGAGCGTCAGGACTATTGTACTGCTGTGGTTGCAGCATCATGTTATGGGTAAGCTTTGTTAGGATCAAAATAAATGTGAAAGGAGCAAAGCCCATGTTAAAAGTTCTCAGGAAAACCCGCCTCGGTCTTGTGAAAACCTAATCCTGGGACAGAGTTTTATTTTCAGCGAGACAGTTCCACAAATGTTGTTGCCAAAGAAACACCAGAATGGCTCTCCAAGAGGTGTTGAGTGTTCCTGATGAGTGGTTCTAGAAACACCAGAATGGCTCTCCAAGAGGTGTTGAGTGTTCTGAGTGGTCTAGAACACCAGAATGGCTCTCCAAGAGGTGTTGAGTGTTCCTGCTGGTCTAGAAACACCAGAATGGCTCTCCAAGGGGTGTTGAGTGTTCCTGACTGGTCTAGAAACACCAGAATGGCTCTCCAAGGGGTGTTGAGTGTTCCTGACTGGTCTAGAAACACCAGAATGGCTCTCCAAGGGGTGTTGAGTGTTCCTGAGTGGTCTAGAAACACCAGAATGGCTCTCCAAGGGGTGTGTGAGTGTTCCTGAGTGGTCTAGAAACACCAGAATGGCTCTCCAAGAGGTGTTGAGTGTTCCTGAGTGGTCTAGAAACACCAGAATGGCTCTCCAAGGGTGTTGAGTGTTCCTGAGTGGTCTAGAATTGCATTGTACCCTGCGATTACATCTGAAAACCAGTGACTAATAAACTAATCGAATCTAAAGATCTGTTTGAAAATCAAAGAAAAGGTTTAAATATCGCTGTCCGACAATGATCCCAAACCAAATGTACTGAGCCTGAGCAATTTTGACAAAGAATCAATGGACAAACATTAAATATACAAAGTATGTGGACACCCTTTCAAATGAGTGGATTTGGTTATTTCTGCACACCCGTTGCTGACAGGTGTATAAAATCGAGCACACAGCCATGCAATCTCCGTAGACAAACAGCAGTAGAATGGCCTTACTGAAGAGCTCAGTGACTTTCAACGTGGCACGTCATAGGATGCCTCCTTTCCAACAGTCAGTTTGTGAAATTTCTGCCCTGCTAGAGTTGCCCCGGAACTGTTAGTGCTGTTATTGTGAAGTGGAAACGTCTAGGGCAACAACGGCTCAGCAGGGGAAAGCCTTCCCAGAGAGCGGAAGCTGTTAAAGCAGAAAAGGGGGGCCAACTCCTATTAATGACCATGATTTTGGAATGAGATGTTTGACGAGCAGGTGTCCACATACTTTTGCTTATGTGGTCTATGTTGCCCTAGTGTTGTGCAAAGTAGGTAGATCTTAATGAAATGATTCACAGCTTTTATTCCCACCAAGTAAAATGTGAAAAAAAGTTGAAGGTGGTGTAGACTTTCCATAGGCCAGTAAATATATTGTTAGCTTGAGGTTTTCAATGTGAGGTACTAGTCCTGTAAAATATATTGGTAGCTCGAGGTTTCAATGTGAGGTACTAGTCCTGTAAAATATATTGGTAGCTCGAGGTTTCAATGTGAGGTACTAGTCATTGAAAATATATTGTTAGCTTGAGGTTTCAATGTGAGGTACTAGTCCTGTAAATATATTGGTAGCTCGAGGTTTCAATGTGAGGTACTAGTCATGTAAAATATATTGGTAGCTCGAGGTTTCAATGTGAGGTACTAGTCATGTAAAATGAAATCAGTTTAGGTCACAAACAAGCGTTGGTTTGATAATCAAGCGTTTTGTTTTATTTGTTAAAAAGAGAAAAGCCCTGAAACATGCAAAAAACCTCTCCCTTGAAACTATATGACATACAGAATATCAACAACGATAGAGTACCTATTTAGTTGAATGACTACAGAATATACAACGATAGAGTACCTATTTAGTTGAATGATATACAGAATATTAACAACGATAGAGTACCTATTTAGTTGAATGACATACAGAATATCAACAACGATAGAGTACCTATTTAGTTGAATGATATACAGAATATCAACAACGATAGAGTACCTATTTAGTTGAATGATATACAGAATATCAACAACGATGAGTACCTATTTAGTTGTGACATACAGAATATCAACAACGATAGAGTACCTATTTAGTTGAATGATATACAGAATATTAACAACGATGAGTACCTATTTAGTTGAATGTCATACAGAATATCAACAACGATAGAGTACCTATTTAGTTGAATGATATACAGAATTCACAACGATAGAGTACCTATTTAGTTGAATGATATACAGAATATCAACAACGATAGAGTACCTATTTGTTGAATGATATACAGAATATCAACAACGATAGAGTACCTATTTAGTTGAATGATATACAGAATATCAACAACGATAGAGTACCTATTTGTTGAATGATATACAGAATATCAACAACGATAGAGTACCTATTTAGTTGAATGATATACAGATATCAACAACGATAGAGTACCTATTTAGTTGATGATATTCAGAATATTCAACAACGATAGAGTACCTATTTAGTTGAATGATATACAGAATATCAATCAACAGTATAGTCCCTATTTAGTTGAATGACAGAGTCAGTTGAATCCTATAAACCACCTGATTTACATAACAGATGAAGACATTAAGAGATGTAAATGA
>NW_019943845.1:65230-68991 GCF_002910315.2 Salvelinus sp. IW2-2015
TGAATGGTAATAGCAGAATACAAAACGTATAGAGAACCGTCTGTATTCCTATTTAGGTTGCACTTAAATGTTATTATACACGAATATCAACAAACTAGATTAGTGAGTGGGATTCCTATTTTGATTGATTGTAAGTCTTGATATTTACCCTAGAAATACTCACAACGATAGACGTAACCATAAGTTTAGGTTGAATGATATACAGAATATCAACAACGATAGAGTAATACCTATCTTGATTGTATGAAATATATGACCATTGAAATATAAAACAGAATATTAACAATAGCGATATGCAGTACCTCTAAGAAGTATCATCTGATGAGTTACTATTTTAGTTGATGATATACAGAATTATCAACAACGATAGAGTACCTATTTAGTTGAATGATATACAGAATATCAACAACGATAGAGTACCTATTTAGTTGAATGATATTACAGAAATATCAACAACGATAGAGTACCTATTTAGTTGAATGATATACAGAATATCAATCAACAGTATAGTCCCTATTTAGTTGAATGACAGAGTCAGTTGAATCCTATAAACCACCTGATTATACATAACAGATGAAGACATTAAGAGTGTAAATGAATGACCATAGAGCTGAACTGTGGCTAGAAAAGCTAGAGAAGAGATGTAGACTCTTACTGTAGCCTAAAGAGTAGAGACAGTACCGAGACTATTCCATACTACAGGAGTCTACGTCAAACCAGGAGCCAATGCCCTATCCAGGTGTCACTACCCAGAGGTGGAAGGCTTGTAGGTTTCACACTGGTCCCCGTCAGGTGTGGGTCACAGGTGAGACTGTAGGTGAATTGGATGCCTCCCCAGCTGGCCCCACACTCCTCTCTGTGTGTCCCCTGCTGGAGGACGATGGTACAGCCACCCAGTAGGTCATCGCTGATCATGTCTTTATTTTTTTTTTATTTTTTTTTTATTTCACCTTTATTTAACCAGGTAGGCTAGTTGAGAACAAGTTTTCATTTGCAACTGCGACCTGGCCAAGATAAAGCATAGCAGTGTGAACAGACAACACAGAGTTACACATGGAGTAAACATAAAACAAGTCAATAACATGGTAGAAAAAAAGAGAATCTATATACAATGTGTGCAAAAGGCATGAGGTAGGCAATAAATCGAATAATTACAATTTAGCAGATTAACACTGGAGTGATAAATCATCAGATGATCATGTGCAAGAAGAGATACTGGTGTGCAAAAGAGCAGAAAAGTAAATAAATAAAAGCAGTATGGGGGTGAGGTAGGTAAATTGGGTGGGAGTTTAAGATGGACTATGTACAGCTGCAGCGATCGGTTAGCTGCTCGGATAGCAGATTTCTAAAGTTGTTGAGGGAGATAAAAGTCTCCAACTTCAGAGATTTTTGCAATTCGTTCCAGTCGCAGGCAGCAGAGAACTGGAAGGAAAGGCGTCAAATGAGGTTTTAGCTTTAGGGATGATCAGTGAGATACACCTGCTGGAGCGCGTGCTGCGGGTGGGTGTAGCATCGTGACCAGTGAACTGAGATAAGGCGGCACTTTACCTAGCATAGCCTTGTAGATGACCTGGAGCGCCAGTGGGTTGCGACGAACATGTAGCGAGGGCCAGCCGACTAGGGCATACAGGTCGCAGTGGTGGGTCGTATAAGGTGCTTTAGTAACAAAACGAATGGCACTGTGATAAACTGCATCCAGTTTGCTGAGTAGAGTGTTGGAAGCTATTTTGTAGATGACATCGCCGAAGTCGAGGATCGGTAGGATAGTCAGTTTTACTAGGGTCTTGATCCCAGGCCTCCACCTTTAGCGCCAGGTTTGTGTCCACGCGCCCCATGTTAAAGGCAGTGTTCCACACAGGATTGTAAGATTTGATCACAGGGGTTTGTTTCGGCGGAGATGTGCCGTATTGGACCACAGCATACCTGTAGCAAGTAGAGAAATGGGGAGTTGGAACCAAAATGGAGAGAAATACTTTGGATTGCTCTGGGTAATTAAAACTTCTTCAGGATTGGTGAGTCCCCTGCGGGACGGTTGAGCTAACGTAGGCTAATGCGATTAGCATGAGATTGTAAGTAACAAGAAAATTTCCCTGGACATAGACATGTCTGATATTGTCAGAAAGCTTAATTTCTTGTTAATCTAACTGCACTGTCCAATTTACAGTAGCTATTACAGTGAAATAATACCATGCTATTTTTTGAGGAGAGTGGACAGTTTTGAACATGAAAAGTTATTTATAAACAAATTAGGCACATTTGGGCAGTCTTGACACAACATTTTGAACAGAAACGCAATGGTTCATTGGATCAGTCTAAAACTTTGCACATACACTGCTGCCATCTAGTGGCCATCTAAATTGCACCTGGGCTGGAATAATACATTATGGCCTTTCTCTTGCATTTCAAACATGATGGTACAAAAAAATATTTAAAAAACGGTTGTTTTTTTCTTTGTATTATCTTTTACCAGATCTAATGTGTTATATTCTCCTACATTCCTTTCACATTTCCACAAACTTCAAAGTGTTTCCTTTCAAATGGTATCAAGAATATGCATATCCTTGCTTCAAGGCCTGAGCTACAGGCAGTTAGATTTGGGTATGTCATTTTATGCGTTTTAAAAAAGGGCCAATCCTTTTACTTACTTTTCATTTACCATGACATGCCACAAGAGGGTGGTCCGACCTCCTGGCTACAGGATCAGGCTGGAGAACTGCAGAAACTGGCCTGTCACTAAAAGTGTCCTGTCACTAAAACTAGCCTGTTACTAAAAGTGTCCTGTCACTAAAACTAGCCTGTCACTAAAACTAGCCTGTCACTAAAAGTGTCCTGTCACTAAAACTAGCCTGTCACTAAAAGTGTCCTTTCACTAAAACTAGCCTGTCACTAAAACTAGCCTGTCACTAAAAGTGTCCTGTCACTAAAACTAGCCTGTCACTAAAAGTTGCCTGTCACTAAGTGTCCTATCACTAAAAGTGGCCTGTCACTAAAAGTGGCCTACGATAAAAGTGGCCTGTCACTAAAAATAGCCTGTCACTAAAACTAGCCTGTCACCAAAAGTGGCCTGTCACTAAAAATAGCCTGTCACTAAAACTAGCCTGTCACCAAAAGTGGCCTGTCACTAAAAGTGGCCTGTCACTAAGTGTCCTATCACTAAAACTAGCCTGTCACTAAAAGTGGCCTACGATAAAAGTGGCCTGTCACTAAAAGTGTCCTGTCACTAAAACTAGCCTGTCACTAAAAGTGGCCTGTCACTAAGTGTCCTATCACTAAAACTAGCCTGTCACTAAAAGTTGCCTGCCATAAAAATGGCCTGTCAATAAAACTAGTCTGTCAAGTAGGAGTTACTGCAGCTGTAGCAGTGTTGCCATCTATAGGACAGTAGTAGTTACTGCAGCTGTAGCAGTGCTGCCATCTATAGGACAGTAGTAGTTACTGCAGCTGTAGCAGTGCTGCCACCTATAGGACATACTGAGTTACTTGGCAGCAACTGATACAGCTGCAGTAACTCAGTTGTCCTATAGGAGGCAGCACTGCTACAGCTGCAGTAACTCTACTGTCCTATAGATGGCAGCACTGCTACAGCTGCAGTAACTCAGTCTGTCCTATAGATGGCAGCACTGCTACAGCTGAGTAACTCAGTCTGTCCTTAGTGGCAGCACTGCTACAGCTGCAGTAACTCAGTCTGTCCTGATAAATGGCAGCACTGCTAACGCTGCAGTAACTCATCTGTCCTTAGAGTGCAGCACTGCTAAAGCTTG
>NW_019943845.1:69016-95055 GCF_002910315.2 Salvelinus sp. IW2-2015
GCAGCACTGCTACAGCTGCATATAACTCAGTCTGTCCTTAAATGGCAGCACTGCTACGCTGCAGTAACTCAGTCTGTCCTATAGGTGGCAGCACTGCTACAGCTGCAGTAACTCAGTCTGTCCTTAATGAGCACTGCTACAGCTGCAGTAACTCAGTCTGTCCTATAGATGGCAGCACTGCTACAGCTGCAGTAACTCTACTGTCCTTAGGTGGCAGCACTGCTACAGCTGCAGTAACTCAGTTGTCCTGAAGATGGCAGCACTGCTACAGCTGCAGTAACTCAGTCTGTCCTATAGATGGCAGCACTGCTACAGCTGCAGTAACTCAGTCTGTCCTATAAGTGGCAGCACTGCTACAGCTGCAGTAACTCACTGTCCATAGATTGCAGCACTGCTACAGCTGCAGTAACTCTACTGTCCTATAGATGGCAGCACTGCTACAGCTGCAGTAACTCGTCTGTCCTATAGATGGCAGCACAGCTACAGCTGCAGTAACTCAGTCTGTCCTAGATGCAGCACTGCTACAGCTGCAGTAATCCTCTGTCCTTAGATGGCAGCACTGCTACAGCTGCAGTAACTCAGTCTGTCCTGTAGATGGCAGCACTGCCTACAGCTGCCAGTAAAAGATCTATAGGACAGACTGAGTTACTGCAGCTGTAGCAGTGCTGCCACCTATAGGACAGACTGAGTTACTGCAGCTGTAGCAGTGCTGCCACCTATAGGACATACTGAGTTACTGCAGCTGTAGAAGTGCTGCCATCTACAGGACAGACTGAGTTACTACAGCACAACCCTACAGTCAGAGAGTACAACACCACAACTAAAGTCATTTGATTAATATATTTATTTAACAGGGACAATACACATCAATTAACAGTTCTGTAAATATGCCAGATTGAGACAACTGTCTATCTGTAGTCCCTGGGCAGATATTATTTTTCACTTGCGGCATGTGTATATAACAATATCATCAGCATATTATATATCAACACCGTGACACATGAAGCATGTCCTTTATATACAGCAATAAAATGCTAATTAATTACTTAAAAATCATACAATGTGATTTTTGGATTTTTTTAGATTCCGTCTCTCACAGTTGAAGTGTACCTATGAGAAAAATTACAGACCCCTACATGCTTTGTAAATAGGAAAACCTGAAAAATCGGCAGTGTATCAAATACTTCTTCTCCCCACTGTATAAGCTAAAGTGTAAAGGCCCTAAAACAGATCCTTGTGGGACCCCATTGTGCAGTTGCCAGACAATTAGACTTTCTGCTTGATTCAAACACTGTATTCTGTAAGATAAACTAATACATTAATTTTAAAGCATTGGGTAAGAAATTTTACTTTGCTAGTTTAGAGAGTAGTATTCTGTGATTTACAGTGTCAAATGCTTTTAGAAAATATATAAAACACAGCTCCTACCACTTCACCTTTGTCAAATTTGTATTTAAACCTTCTCCAAAAAAGACCATCTCTGAAGCCGAATTGCATGGGTTACAATGAGAAATCACTAGTATTCAAGGGACCAGTCAATTGCTCAGCAACTACCCTCTCTCTGCAGCCTTTGAAACAATTGGCGAAATACTTCTAGGTCTATAATTATTGACCTTAAAACAATCTCCAGACTTGAACATGGTGGTAACAGCAGCTGACTTCCATTCCCTTGGGATGATACCTTGGTTTATGGATAGATTAATTTGATGTGTTATTGGTGATGTTTAAATATCATTAAGTGTTTTAAAGAACACATTATCAAAACCATAGACATCTTTGACTTTAGAGGTTTTCAAACTTTCACCTCCAGTAGAATCATATCAAACATTTAGAGTGAGTCTTCGCATTGGGTGTTAAATAACTCGCTCACTGTCAACTTTTGCCCCACATCTAGTCCAGACTGAATAAAGAAACTGTTAAAAGCAGTGGCTATAGAGTAGCTCTATCAATTTTCATATTTACACATATAGTATTTTAATCGTTTGACAGCCGCCATGCAAATATAAGGTACAATGTAATTTGTTTAGGTCACAGACAAGCTTTGGTGTGAATAATCATTATATAGTCAGCTGAACCCTATATCCTCCCTGATTATACATGACATATAAAGACATGGTTGGAAGATTGAGGGGGAGAAAGATGCACCGAGTACCACCCAGGGGAAAACATATTCTAATGATTCCCCTGGTTTTCAACGTGGTTCCTGGTGAGCTGTACAGGCAACAGACCCACCGCCTGGAATGAATTTACTCCAGTGTGTTGTGAGGGGTACATTATACAGAGATGTAAAAGAACCATAGGTATAGGAGTACTGAACTCTGGACAGAAAAGGTAGAAAAGAGATGCACACTCTTACTGTAGAGTGGAGTAGAGTGTACTGTGGGGGTGGAAGGTTTGTGTGCTGTGACTTTGAAAGGTTTGTATTTTTCACACTTGTCCCCGATCAGGTAAGGGTCACAGGTGAGGGTGTACAGTAAATAAAAGCCTCCCCCGCTTTTGTTACACCAGCGTTCGTGTGTTCCCTGCTCGAGGTCGAAGGTACAGCCCAACAGGTTGTCATCCTTATCCACAGGATCGTCATCCCAGACAGCCACATTTAGACTCAGGTCTTTGTCAAAGGGACCCATGTCAAAGGTAGCATTCCAGACAGGATTGTTGGACGGAATCACATTGGTCTTATGGGACTTGGAACCGTAGGTGACCACAGCGTACCTGTAGCAGGTGGAGAAACAGGAAGTTGGAAACAAACTGGAAAGATTCAAATACTATGGCATGCCACAAGAGGGCGATCAAACTCATTCCATGGAGGACCTAGTCTATACTGGTTTTAGTTCCTTTCAATTAAGACTAAAGACAACCAGGTGAGGGGATTTCCTTACTAATGAGTGACCTTAAATCATCAATCAAATACAAGGGAGGAGAGAAAACCGTCAGACACTCGGCCCTTAGTGGAATGAGTTTGATACATGTTGGTGTAAAAGGTTGAAAGGACTTTTATCACGATAGTCATTCTGTCTTCTTCCTTTTCTCTCAAGTCTCTCTTCCCTCCGTGGAATGTGTTTGACACGCGTTATAATCTGTAGCCCACCTATTCCACTACTGTAGCCCACTTATCCACTTACTGTAGCCCACTTATTTCACTACTGTAGCCCACTTATTCACTACTGTAGCCCACTTATCCACTACTTATCCCCCCCCCAGGTTCCACATTTATTGTTTTAACCCTAAACTGGCACACTTGATTAAATTAGTCAACTAATCATTAAGCTTTTGACTAATTTAATGAGCTGTGCCAGTAGGAGGAGGGGGGGGGGGTGCCCAGTTGGTACATATTGCTTGTGATCCCAAATGTTACCTATTCCCTGTATAGTGTATAAAAGTACACTCTTAGAAAAACCTAAAAGGGTTCTTCGGTTGTCTCCATAGGAAAACCATTTGAATAACCTTTTGAATTCCATGTAGAATCCTTTACACAGAGGGTTCTAACTTGGAACCAAAAAGGTTCTACCTGGAACCAAAAAGGGTTCTACCTGGAACCTAGAAGGGTTCAGTCAAAAAGTAACAGTCAAAAGTTTGGACACACCTACTCATTCAACTGTTTTTTCTTTATTTGTACTATTTTATACATTGTAGAATAATAGTGAAGACATCAACACTATGAAATAACACATATGAATCAGTAGTACCAAAAAAGTGTTAAACAAATCAATATATATTACATATTTGAGATTCTTCAACGTAGCCACCCTTTGCCTTGATGACAGCTTAGCACAAGAAAAACCGTGGAATGAGTAGGTGTGTCCAAACTTTTGACATTTACTGTATAATAATAATAAAAAAWATATATATTTTTTGGTTGTTCTGCTCTGTGCTCAAGCCACCAGCACTTCCGTTGAAAAAAGTTAGCTCCACTCAAATGAATTCTGTCCCTTTAGCAGATYTGCTCCAAAAACACTATTGAAAAGTTTTCAAACCCAGAGTTTCAACAGGCTAATACTTCTGTAAACGCCTCACAAAGCAAACTCGACAAACCAGACAGGGGTGGGTTTGTCAAGTCAATGGGAGTGGTGAATTTTGTTAATTAGCTGAAACTGTCATTACTACAACCTAGTGAAAGGGACAAACTAACGTGACCGTTAGACCTGATGCCGTATTTCTGCTATGCTAGAGCTATGGTAACTAACGTCGCCATCACCTGCAAGCATGATCAGGGATGCAGGTTGATTATTGGGATGAGTCATGTCCTTGAGGCAGAACTAAGCTATTTCCGCTAGAGAGTCCAGCTGCAAAGTCAAAATTGATTTGTGGTCTTAATTTAAGGTTAGGGTTAGCAGTGTGGTTAAGGTTAGTTTTAAAATCTGATTTTATTACTTTGTGGCTGTCCCAGCTAGTGACCACTCTGCAGATCTGTCTCCACTACACCTCTGTAGAGAACTGAAGAGTTTACCTGTGTTTACCCTCCACTACACCTCTGTAGAGAACTGAAGAGTTTACCTGTGTTTACCCTCCACTACACCTCTGTTAGAGAACTGAACAGTTTACCTGTGTTTACCCTCCACTACACCTCTGTAGAGAACTGAACAGTTTACATGTGTTTACCCTCCACTACACCTCTGTTAGAGAACTGAAATTATGCAGTAACATCACATACCCTTCAGTGTCTCCCGCTATCCATTGGATGTCTCCATAAAGTTCCCAGGCTCTGACCACCGTCACCACCAGTCTTCCCTGCGAGACCTTCCTGAGGCAGCAGTTTGAGTCCAGATTAGAGTAACGATCCCCACAGGACAGTTCCCCGGTGCTCTTCGGGAGGGCGTTCTCCTTCAGGTAATCCTGGACAGCCTCCTTTGTATTTTGAACAAAATGTTAACATATTAATTGACATATAACATATAACCTAAGATCCCGATTGTAGGTTGTATTTCTGCATCCTTAGACAAGAATCTCCAATAAACAAACCCACCTGAGTTAATAGAATTATATAACAAACAACGTTCAACAGGTTACGTCAAACTTCTGGGTTTTATTCTCCAAAGTTCAAACTCTTTGGAATCTCTGGCCGATAACAATATAATTTAATAGAATAAAATAGCCTTGAAGTGCCTCATGTATAAGTACATATCTTAAAATACTAGCCCATGTTAGCAAGTGTCCTGTCATTAGAATCATCAAATGTGAAGACTGTTATTTTATCAAATCAATTCTCTATGTGTAATTATTATTACGTGATTAAACTAATCATGTGAACTTAAATAACTAGGAAGTCGGGGCACCACGGAAAATGTTCAGATTAAAAAATTATAATTTTCTGAATAATATTCAGAATATAATTCTTCAGATATTCAGATATTTTAATATCTGATCAATTAGTCTGATCAAGTAGTATTCTATTAGACTTCTATTAGACTTGCTGTTTGGGGTTTTAGGCTGGGTTTCTGTACAGCACTTTGAGATATCAGCTGATGTAAGAAGGGCGATATAAATACATTTGATTTGAAATTTGATTTGATATTCATGAATTATTCTTTACCTCTCGTCAGTCTCATTTCAAATGTCGTAAAATTCTTGGTTATCTGCACGAACCCAGTCTCTACTGTGAATCATCCATACACAAATTGGCTTAATTACTAATTTACTAACTAACTAACTAACTAAATGATCACAGAAATACATAACAAACAAACAGTAGATATTGGTTACTAACAATGATAGGAAAGAGTCCCTAGTGGGCTAAGCCGATATGATGGCTTGGTGGACAAAGGAAAGGAGGTGTGGACTGAGAAAGAGCGGGAAAGACAACATGGAATTATTACACACAGTCTATAATTATATTAATTGAAATGCTAATCCTTTGCCCATGAACGGCAACCCATTCGAAAAGGAATTTCAATTTATATTTACGCCCGCGTGTCGATGTTGTCTTCTCTGTTGGAATCCAGTCCGTCTGCTGGAGAGAGTCGACAGAGTCTCTCTGGTTAACTTTCATTGAAGTCATAAAGTCTTTTGAGGTTAGGATGGATACTCCAGAGGACCATTCTGAAATGTTCTAATAGATAGATGTTTCGGCCGTTGTCTGTATTCTCGTGCTCAGTTTTCGTAATTTCTAGCTGCAAACTAGTGATTCATGTATAAGATTTGCTCTTATTCTGTAGGGATCGATAGTCAGAGTTTAACTATTTCCAGCCGTGTAGCCAATGCTCCACGTGGAATATTCTTGTCCTTTGGTAGAGTTGTAGTTTAAATCAGCGTCACCCGGCATGTTTTGGTCTCAGAAATTCAACCATTTGCAACCTCAGCTCACGCTGGGGTTTGCTTAGTCTGAAGTGAATTTCATCAAGAGTGGGTTTAATACGTAACAGTAGAAAAGGGCGGTCCATGACACCTGATGTGATGTCTGGGGGCGGGGCACGATCTACACCCAGAAAGGACCACGTCATGACACTAGGTAGGTAAGTTAGGCTAATCAGCTAAAGGGAAGTGGTTTCTCCTCTCCTAGGCATTCACCAAWTAGTACTTCAGTCTCCCCTGGTTTCTCAGCGGCAGTTTTAAATCGGCAGTTGTGTCAGTGGCGGTCTCATCGCCAAAACGAAGACTGTCGCCAAAACAGATATGGTTTTGACGAGTTGTTCTGCAGAGTTCTTTGAGGAAGGAAACAGAGGATGGCTCTCTCACTTAAAATGGCGCCGGAGGGGATAGCGTTTTATTGGCTCCTAACCAACTGTGCTATTTTGTTAGTTTTTTCCGCATCGTTTGTAACTAATTTTGTACATAATGTTGCTGCTACCGTCTCTTATGACTGAAAACAGCTTCTAGACATCAGAACAGCGATTACTCACCTCAAACTGGACAAAGATTTTTTATTTAATGAGTCCGACACTAAGGATATACTGCTTTGTGACGAACAGGCCCAAATCCAAATCCTACTACACCGGCTCTGATGCTCGTCTAATGTGGCTGGGCTTGCAAACTGTTACGGACTACAAAGGGGAACCCAGCAACGAGCTGCCAAGTGAAGCAAGCCTAATAGGCAAACAAAATGCCTTTTATACTCGCTTCGAGGCAAGCAACACTGAAGTATGCATGAGAGCACCAGCTGTTCCAGACAACTGTGTGATCACCCTTTCTCCGAAGCCGATATGAGCAAGACCTTTAAACAGGTCAACATTCACAAAGCCGCGGGGCCAGATGGATTACCAGGACGTGTACTCAAAGCATGAGTGGACCCACTGGCACGTGTCTTCACTGACATTTTCAACTTCTCCCTGACCGAGTCTGTAAAACCTATATGTTTCAAACAGGCCACCATAGTCACTGTAACCAAGAAAGTGAAGGTAACCTGCCTAAATGACTACAGACTGTAGCACTCACATCGTTAGCCATTAAGTGCTTCGAAAGGTTGGTCATGGCTCACATCAACACAATTATCCCAGAAACCCTAGACCCAATCCAATTTGCATACCGCCCCAACAGGTCCACATATGAAGCAATCTCAATCGCACTCAACACTGCCCTCTCCCAGTTGGACAAAAGGAACACCTATGTGAGAATGCTGTTCATTGACCACAGCTCAGCGTTCAGCACCATAGTCCCCATAAAGCTCATCGCTAAGCTAGGGACCCTGGGATTAAACACCTCCCTCTGCAAATGGATCCTGGACTTCCAGGGTGCCCCCAGGTGGTAAGGGTAGGCAACAACACATCTGCCACGCTGATCCTCAACACTGGAGCCCCTCAGGGGTGCGTGCTTAGTCCCCTCCTGTACTCCCTGTTCACCCACGAAAGCAACACCATCATTAAGATTGCTGACAACACAACAGTCACATGATCACAGACAAAGATGAGCCTTTAGGGAGGAGGTCAGTGACCTGGCATTGTGGAACCAGGACAACAACTTCTCAAGGTCAGCAAGACAAACGTGCTGGTATCGAGTCAATGTGCGGGGGAACAGGTTGGTCAAGGTACTTTGTTCATGTAGGTATGGGTAAAGTGACTATGCATAGATAATAGACAGCAGGTAGCAGAAGTGTAAAAATAAATGGAGGGGGGAGTCAATGTAAATAGTCCATGGGGGGTCAATGTAAATAGTCCATGGGGGGGTCAATGTAAATAGTCCATGTGGGGGTCAATGTAAATAGTCAACGAGGGAGTCAATGTAAATAGTCCATAGGGGGGTCAATGTAAATAGTCAACGAGGGAGTCAATGTAAATAATCCATAGGGGGGTCAATGTAAATAGGCCATAGGGGGGTCAATGTAAATAGTCCATGGGGGTCAATGTAAATAGGCCATAGGGGGGTAATGAAATAGGTCCGCATGGGGGTCAGTGTTAAATAGTCCATGGGGGGTTCAATGTAATAGTCCATGTGGGGGTCAATGGTAGAAATGAAATAGTCCATGGGGGTCAATGTAAATAATCCATAGGGGGGTCAATGTAAATAGTCCATGGGGGGTCAATGTAAATAGTCCATGGGGGGGTCAATGTAAATAGTCCATAGGGGGTCAATGTAAATAGTCCATGGGGGGTCAATGTTAAATAGTCCATGGGGGGAGGTCAATGTAAATAGTCCTGGGGGAGGTAATGTAAATAGTCCATGGGGGGAGGTCAATGTAAATAATCCATAGGGGGTCAATGTAAATAGTCCATGGGGGGTCAATGTAAATACTCCTGGGGGAGTCAATGTAAATACTCCATGGGGGAGGTCAATGTAAATAGTCCAAGGGGTGTCAATGAATAGTCAACGGGGAGTCAATGTAAATAGTCCATGGGGGGGTCAATGTTAAATAGTCCATGGGGGGGGGTAATGTAAATAGGCCATTTGATTAATTAACACATTTACATATGCTGTGTTTATTATCTGTTGTCATCCTGTTGCCTAGTTACCCCTACTTATATGTGCACATCTACTTCAGTTACCTCATACCCCTGCACATTGACTCTGTACTGGCACCCCCTGTATATAGCCATGTTATCGTTACTCATTGTGTATTTATGCCTCAACCCCAGAGGGTCCCAGGGGCCCCATTACAGTATCACTTGAACACACATAAGACATGACAAGATGTGTAGAATGGCAGGAAATCTGCTTTAAAACTGCAAAATGTTCTCTGCGCCAACAACAGGGATGTGAGCACTTTGGGGTTGCATGGCTGGGGTTTGTTACAGACCGAAAATGACAATATCCAGCCAGACCTTTGCCACCTAGAAAAATGTATGTGTCCGGACCTTATTATTTCACCCACCTGGTGTCCCAGGTGTAAATCAGTCCCTGATTGGAGGGCAAGAAAGAAAAAAAGCTGTGGAACTGGCTTCAAGGTCCAGTAATGAATTTGATGGAAATATATCAACAACCAAAGGTTACCTTCACTCCCTGCTGGACAGCCGTGTTGGGTATGAGCAGGTGCAGAGGCGTTAGAGAATAGTAGATTACGTCCGGGAAGTTCTTCAAGGTTCTCATCCAACTATGGAATCCCACTGAGTCGTTACGGTTGAGTGACAGCTCGCCCGGCCAACCAGAGCCTCCCACCACCTTGGTGTGGTGGCTGAGGAAGCTAGAGCTGAAGGAGGTCTGCGAGTCACGGTTGTCCAGAACTTTGGAGCACCTTTCGTCGCTAGAGGAAACTGACATCCCAATGTTTACCTGAAAGCCCCTGGACAAGCAGGATTCCACCTGAGAGAAGGAATACAGAGCCATATATTCAGAGAGTTGTCTTTAAGGTTTCTTCCATAAAAGACTGTGATGCATTTGCTACGTGGGCAATATTAATCAATGGAATTATCTGAATGTAACTGAACGTCTAGAAATACATGCAAAAAATCTTGTGCTGTAGGTTTTTGCTCTAATCTAGTACACCTGATTCTAATAATTAGCTGGTTGATGAGCTGAATCAGGTTAGTTACAACTGGGGTTGGAGCGAAAACATACAGTTGGAAAGTTCTCCAAAAAACAGGGTTGGAGAGCAATAGACTAGATAGATGTAAACCTACAGGAGGGTATCTCTCCAGGAACAGGGTTCAAGAGCCCTGATCTAACAGTATAAGGATCTGGTGGTATGTAATGATTACAGATTGCTGTTTGAATTCCTGTAGCTTCCTTTAATGGAAAATGTCCTCTATTACAGCAGGCATTGAGACTAAGTAAGTCACCTGGTTTGTAGAGAGGCCACTGTGTGAAGCCTGACAGGTGCGTATTGCTGTGGTCATCGTCAGCCTGCCTCCCAGGTCAACCTGGCGGATGTAGTGAGTCCCATAGGTGTCTATGAGCCGGCGGTACTGGGCCTTAGAGGTCTTAGAGTATGAGCCCAGACGAGCAATGTCCTTACGGAACTCATCGCTGAGAGTTGGAGTGTTTGGCGTGCGATAACTGGAACATAGGAATTAGCATATCAGATGTGAATTAAAATACGACACAGAGACGACCTTGATCTACAATTGGTTGACCCTTTCTCAGACTATAGCATACAGAAGCAATGGTCCTTTCAACATGTTGGTGGGTGTCGCGGTAACAGCAGGTCACATACAGAAAAACCACTTAAACTTGAATGTGTTACAAATCGGAACCCAAAAGATCAGATTCATTGTGTTTTTTGTTGATGTTGCAGTTCACACATTGGGGAAAAGATCAGATATGTATCAGATATGCCAAGACATCGGAACTGAGGTGACTGTGTGAACAAAGCCTTTATGAAATGAAGACCCTTATGGAAAATTCACATGATTTCACATGTGGAAATTCCACATTTTGCTCAACTTTTTTTTTCAGATACAATTTCACATGTGAAATCATGTGAAACCGTGTGTTTTTGGAACACTTCAGATGTGGATTTTTACACATAACCTTTCACATGTGGATTCACATTTTCACGAGATGCCCTGTTAGTCACTATGAAACACAAACAGATCTTTTAACATAATGTTTTCAACTTACAAAAAAAATGAAAATATTCAGACCCCTTGACTTTTTCCATTTCCATTACAACCTTATTCTAAAATTGATCAAATTGTTTTAAACACAATAGCCCATAATGACAAAGCAAAAACTGTTTTTTAGACATGTTTGCAAATGTATACAAAAAAAACTGAAATATCACAGTTACATATATATTCAGACCCTTTATTCAGAACTTTGTTGAATCACCTTTGGCAGCGATTACAGCCTCGAGTCTTCTTGGGTATGACACTACAAGCTTGGCACACCTGTATTTGGGGAGTTTCTCCCATTCTTCTCTGCAGATCTTCTCAAGCTCTGTCAGGTTGGATGGGGAGCGTCGATGCACAGCTATATTCAGGTCTTGCCAGAGATGTTTGATYGGGTTCAAGTCTGGGCTCTGGCTGGGCCACTCAAGGGCATTTAGAGACTTTTCCTGAAGCCACTCCTTGGCTGTGTGCTTAGGGTCGTAGTCCTGTTGGAAGGTGAACCTTTGCCTCAGTCTGAGGTCCTGGGCGCTCTAGAGCAGGTTTTCATCAAGGATTGCTCTGTACTTTGCTCCGTTCATCTTTCCTTCGATCCTGACTAGTCTCCAAGTCCCTGCCACTGAAAAACATCCCCACAGCATGATGCTGCCACCACCATGCTTCACCATAGGGATGGTGCCACGTTTCCTCCAGACGTGACACCAGTCATTCAGGCTAAAGAGTTCAATCTTGATTTCCAGAGAATCTTGTTTCTCATGGTCTGAGAAAACTTAGGTTCCTTTTGTCAAACTCTAAACGGGCTGTCATGTGCCTTTTACTGAGGAGTGGCTTCGGTCTGGCCACTACCATTCTGGAAATATATCTTATATTCTCAGCACAGTAAATTCTCAGTTTTTTTCCAGGGACGCAAGGACGTTTTTTTGGGATGTTCTCAGAACATTTTGTCATGTTCCCCTGGAGGTACTGCCTAGTTCCTGGTTTGCTCCAGGGATGTCCCCGAGGACGTTTTTAAGACGTCCTTGGGATGCTGTTGAATGATCCCCTGGAGGTTTTTGTGTAGCTCAAATGTTGTCATGTTACATTTTGCATCCCCATGTTGTAAAAAAAAGAAATCACATGAAATCATGTTGTTTTCACAKTTTGTTTCGTTTTTTTGTGTCACATGTGATCACATAAGATCACATGTGAAATGTTGCATCTGTAAGGGAAGCGCTATAAAAGTTGAGCAAATCATTATTGTTATTTTTACCTRTAGTGACGGCAGCGGAGATTCTGTGAGAAGAAAGAGTGGCGGTCCTCTTTGGTCTTGGTTGTGGCAAAGATGGCTACATCAGACTGGGACCCTCCCATCTCTATGCTAGCGCCCACATCCTTCGCCACACTCACGATCACCGGTCCCACAGGTACGCTTACAGACACCTTCGCCTCATAACCAAAACCCCCCTTCCATTTTGTAGAGATCTCGTTGGTAGTGGACTGTGCCAGGTTACTGGAGGAGAGAAGAGGAGAGGATAGGTGAGGAGAGGAGAGCGGAGGAGAGATGTTTACTGTTCAATTTCCATCAAGTAAACAGACAGAAACTATCCTACTCACCTGACAGAGGCATGAGAGTGGCTGGAGATATCCTCAGTACAGTGGCTGTAGGGCCTCCAGTCTACAACAGACAGGGGTATTTTCTGCAGCTCGTTCCCCTGTAGGGGGTTACTACACAGTGTACAGGTTTTACTGGGGGACAGGTAGGTCTTCAGGTCTATCAGGTAGGCCCCTTTACGTTTCAGGGTCACCACGTCAAACCCCTCCCCTGCCAGGTTGTGACCGGGGACAAAKGGKGCGGAGTCACAYWGGGATTGGCTGGCAGTACGACAGGTGAGGGCGGAGTCCAGTTGAGAAAGGAGAAGGAGAAGAGGAAGGGAGAAGAGGGGAGGGGCTGATAAGGGCATTACTGAACTAAAGGGAGGGAGGCGAGGGAGTAGAGAGAGAGAGAAAAAGGAGGAGAGCGAGTATGAGAGGAGTGGGGAAGAAAATGGCAGAGACAGAAGGGATGAGAGAAAGTGAGAGGTATGGGGAGAGAGAAGGAGAAAGAGACTGTTTAAACTCCATGATGTGAAACATTTTGTGACTTGAAATGAAAGCGCTATATACAGTGCATTCGGAAAGTAATCAGACCCCTTGACTTTTTCCACATTTTGTTACGTTACAGCCTCTTTCCAAAATTGATTAAATAAAAAAATGATCATCAATACCCTGTAATGACAAAGCAGCCCTTGCTCCTACATCGCTGGCATCAGTGTACAAAGCAAATGGACGACGGAAATCCGGAGCAGCTAGCACCGGTGCAGAGACAAAAAGGTTTCCAGAAAACTGAAATGGAGATGAAGGATGTCCCCGAGGACAAGGTAGAAGGTAGGAAAAGTCATCAGGAGTGACAAACGCAGGACACTTTTGGCACGTTCGGAGAGACCTGCAAATATCCCTTCTGCATATTGAACTTGCTAGTGTACTTAGCAGCACCAACACAATCATCGACCCTGGGCAAAGGGTATGAGTCCGACTTAGTAATGGCATTGAGTTTCCGAAAATCGGAACAAAAGCACAGAGACCCATCCTCCATAGGTGCTAATATAACGCTAAGGTGCTGCAACAGATTTGTTTTCGTGTTCAAGGTACTAATATACAGGGTGAACTCCACAAACTGTTTACCATGTTGTACAATTCTGTGCTCAAGCATGAACTCATCCTCACTGCAGAGTTTCTCTCTCTTTTCAGGATTCACTCGATAGGTATGTTGTTGGGTTTGGGCAGAGTCCCCAACGTCAATGTTTGAGTTGGCACATCTGAGAATGAACCCTGATATTCTAAAAGCAGTGCAACAATGTTGCCTTTATCCTTGGGAGGAAGGTGTGCCAAAAATACATCAATGTTTTCCAGAATCTCTGAGTTGCTCAGCTGTCCGACAGGTAAAGGGTCTATTGGGCTTTCCTTATGCTCTCTAATGAGTACTGGACTTTCCTTATGCTCTCTAATGAGTACTGGGCTTTCCTTATGCTCTCGAATGAGTACTGGGCTTTCCTTATGCTCTCTAATGAGTACTGGGCTTTCNTTATGCTCTCGAATGAGTACTGGGCTTTCCTTATGCTCTCTAATGAGTACTGGGCTTTCCTTGTGCTCTCGAATGAGTACTGGGCTTTCCTTATGCTCTCAAATGAGTACTGGCTTTGCTCGTGTTCTCAAGGAAGACTATAGTCAATGGTGACGGTAGTGGCCACAGGCAGAAGATCACTACCGGTTTCCACCGACTTCTCTGCAGTTAGTGAGGGAGATATAAGWTTTTTGCAGTATCAACTGTTGCGAACCTCACTTCTTTCAGTGGTCCTACAAACTCACTCACCTATGGTGTTTTGAAAGGAGAGGTCAACTCAGGGGGTTGACCGAAACAGGATCACACGTAAACGTCTCAGACAGATCGAACATAGTGGGATCGCTGACATCCTCCTCAACACTAGACTTTGTGGGTTGTACAAACTTTCTCCCTGCAACTTTCTTAGACATAGCACGTGTAACGCTGGGAACACTCTAGGGCACATTTCTGATAACTCATCAGTTTCCTCTACTCTGGATTTCTTACAAATGACAGGATTTGGCACGACCTTCCCTCCAGCCAAATCATTTCCCAAAATGAATGACACCCCCTTCACTGGTAGGCTAGGGGGTGTGGATAACTACTGGGTGCTTTGTTTGAGAAGGTCGTTTTAGGTAGCAACACCTTCATGAAGGCAATTCTTGAACTGCTCGAGTGTCTTTAAGTCCTCAAGGTCTTTAATACCTCTTGAGAACCACACCACCAATCAAAATCAGGATATCAGCTTTACAGCTTTACTGTCATAATCTGAACTCTGGTCAAGAGATAAAGTGGTGTACATTTTCTGAGCTAATCTGAACTCTGGTCAAGAGATAAAGTGGTGTACATTTTCTGAGGTTAATCTGAACTCTGGTCAAGAGATAAAGTGGTGTACATTTTCTGAGCTAATCTGAACTCTGGTCAAGAGATAAAGTGGTGTACATTTTCTGAGCTTTTCCCACAAGAACACTTTGGAAGAGCAGTGACTGAATATCCCGTTTTAGGGATGTGGAAATCCACTCAGAGTAAAATACACGCCACCTCCTTTTCCTTGAAAGGCGGTACAAGTCGACTGTTCCCATCCAAGATCAAACTCTGTTGAGGGTGCAGGATGACCTGACTTGATTCAGAGTACTTCCAGATCTATCTCCTTTCGTCGCACTTCCAGCTCCATCTCTTTTAATCAAATGGCATGCACATATTCTTCTTGTTCTAGTCTGGTTGAACGTTCTCTTTCCCTTTCCTTCTGCTGAAGTTTTCATTTCTGTTGCTCCAATCTCTCCTCACATTCTCTTTCCCTTTCCTTGTGCTCAAGTCTGAATTTCTGTTGCTCCAATCTCTCCTCACATTTTCTTTCCCTTTCCTGGTGCTCTAACTCTAATTTCAGTTTGCCATTTGACCTTTAGTTCTACCTCAGTTGCATGTCTACGGGGTGAACTCTACCACCCGTTGGACCCTTTCTATCATCATCCCTCTCTGGAAGGATTTTCTCCTCAACCAAATCAGTTGGACGACTGCTTTCGAATGGGCATGTGCAGCTTTGATGTCATAATGCTTTGCAATGACGAGCAGAATTGCCTTTGTACATTTATCTAGAATCTCCCATGTAGAGTTTTCAACAAATGCTTCTAATTTAAAGTCCATGATTTTATTTTATTATTAGCCTGTGTGTTTATGCAAATTTCAAAATGATTCCTCTTATCTTATAACCCCTCTGGGCAGTTGGATGTCAGTGACAGAAACTCTACCAATTATTTTTTTTAACACTAAAATATCTGGGCACGGGAGAGCTTCAACTAGGTGATTAGAGGAAACAGTATCCCGGACGAGCCTCCATTTTGTTACGTTCCCCTGCAAGAATCCAAAACGTGTCGCTCAAACAGAAGGGGAAACTAACAAAGAGTCACTGACAACAACCAAAACGAAACAGCTGGGGTTCTAGGAGAGGTTCTGAAAGACACTCATGGAGGTGTCCACTGAAAGTTGACAATCAACAACAACTGGGACCAAATAGACACCCACTATGAGCACCCACTAAATTTGCCCAAGAAGAGGTAAACAAAATAAAACCCACACCAAACTTAAGGTAAACAAAATAAAAACCCCACACCAAACTTAAGGTAAACAAAATAAAACCCCACACCAAACTTAAGGTAAACAAAATAAAAACCCCACACCAAACTTAAGGTAAACAAAATAAAAACCCCACACCAAACTTAAGGTAAACAAAATAAAAACCCCACACCAAACTTAACCTCTACTTCATCACCATCCCTGATCCGGGAGCATCCCCATCAGTAAAAAGCTGACTAGCATAGCCTAGCATAGCGCCACAAGTAAATACTAGCATATAAATATCATGAAATCACAAGTCCAATACAGCAAATGAAAGATAAACATCTTGTGAATCCAGCCATCATTTCTGATTTTTTAAATGTTTTACAGCGAAAACACAATTGATTGTATTTCTATTAGCTAACCACAATAGCAAAAGACTCAACCGCATATTTTCACAATTTATTTACCGCATAGGTAGCTACACAAAACCGACCAAATAGAGATACAATTAGTCACTAACCAAGAAACAACTTCATCAGATGACAGTCTTATAACATGTTATACAATAAATCTATGTTTTGTTCGAAAATGTGCATATAGTGTATAAATCATAGTTTTACATTGCAGCTACAATCACAAATAGCACCGAAGCAGCCAGAATAATTACAGAGAGCAACGTGAAATACCTAAATACTCATCATAAAACATTTATGAAAAATACATGGTGTACAGCAAATGAAAGATAAACATCTTGTGAATCCAGTCAATATTTCAGATTTTTTAAGTGTTTTACAGCGAAAACACAATATAGCATTATATTAGCTTACCACAATAGTCAAACACACAACTGCATTTATCACCGCATAATAGGCATCGCCCAAAAACCAGCAAAATATATAAAATTAATCACTAACCTTGACCAACTTCATCAGATGACAGTCTTATAACGTCATGTTACACAATACACTTATGTTTTGTTCGACAATGTGCATATTTTGAGCTGCAAACCGTGGTTATACGTTGTGAATATGTAGCATCGATTCACCAAATTATCCGGAGATATTTTGGACAGTCACATAATCTGACCAAAGAACTCATCATAAACTTTACTAAAAAATACATGTTGGACAGCAAATGAAAGATACACTAGTTCTTAATGCAATCGCCGTGTTAGATTTTAAAAATAACTTTACCATAACAAACAGCTTACATTATAGCGAGACAGTTCCCGCAATAAGGGCGGAAAATAGGACTAAACATTTTCCACAGAAATACGAAATAACATCATAAATGGTTCCTACTTTTGCTGAGCTTCCATCAGAATCTTGTACAAGGAGTCCTTGGTCTAGAATAAATCGTTGTTTGGTTTTAGAATGTCCTCTTCTCCTGTCGAATTAGCAACCTTAGCTAGCCAAGTGGCGCGAAGATGACCATCTTCACCTAACGCAGAGAACGGAAAACTCCAAAACTCCCGATAAACGTTGAATAATCTGATAAAACTATATTGAAAAAACATACTTTACGATGATATTATCACATGTATCAAATAAAATCAAAGCCGGAGATATTAGCCGTCTATACAGAACGCTTTTCAGAAGCCAATGCTGATGTCCTTCCCGCGCCTTGGTAGACAAAGGAAATTGTGGTCACGTCATTCCAAGAGCTCTTGTTCGACCTCAGATCAAGCTAGACACCCCATTCCACCTCCCACTGCCTGTTGACATCTAGTGGAAGGCGTATGAAGTGCATGTATATCCATAGATTTCAAGCAATTGAATAGGAAGGCCCTGGAACAGAGCCTCGATTTCAGATTTTTCACTTCCTACCAGGAAGTTTGCTGCAAAATGAGTTCTGTTTTACTCACAGATATAATTCAAACGGTTTTAGAAACTTGAGAGTGTTTTCTATCCAAAAGTAATAATAATATGCATATTGTACGATCTAGAATAGAGTACGAGACAGTTTAATTTGGGCACGATTTTTTACAAAGTGGAAACAGCGCCCCCATATTGACAAGAAGTTTTAAGGTAAACAAAATAAAACCCACACCAAACTTAAGGTAAACAAAATAAAACCCACACCAAACATAAAAAGGAAGCAAACCAAAAAGTGGAGCAAAACGAAAACAGGGAAGAAATAGGGAGAGCCAACTAAAGGTTAACCCTCCGCATCTCTCAAGCCAACTAAAGGTTAACCCTCCTCATCTCTCAAGCCAACTAAAGGTTAACCCTCCGCATCCTCAAGCCACTAAAGGTTAACCCTCCGCATCTTCAAGCCAACTAAAGGTTAACCCTCCGCATCCTCTCAAGCCAACTAAAGGTTAACCCTCCTGCATCTATCTCTCAAGCCAACTAAAGGTTAACCCTCCGCATCTCTCAAGGCCAACTAAAGGTTAACCCTCCACATCTCTCAAGCCAACTAAAGGTTAACCCTCCACATCTCTCAAGCCAACTAAGGTTACCCTCCACATCTCTCAAGCCAACTAAGGTTAACCCTCCACATCTTCTCAAGCCAACTAAAGGTTAACCCTCCACATCTCTCAAGCCAACTAAAGGTTAACCCTCCACATCTCTCAAGCCAACTAAAGGTTAACCTCCACATCTCTCAAGCCAACTAAAGGTTAACCCTCACATCTCTCAAGCCAACTAAAGGTTAACCCTCCGCATCTCTCAAGCAACTAAAGGAGATGACAACCCAGCACAGGTGAAAACCTTCTGACCAACGAGATGACAAGCCAGTACAGGTGTAACACATACTTAATAACAAGGTGACACCAATCAGTGCGCCCAACGTGCCAACGTCCAACCTCTAAATATACATGGAAACGACGCCTGTAAATGCTAGCAAGCTAGTTTCATCATATTACCTCATGAACACAATACACTAATAACATGAAATCCTGAACACACAAAACATAATTTACAGTATGTGACTAAATATTTATACAAGTAAGGTACAACGTTTCAGAGGTTACAATCTCCATTTAGTGAGTTTTATACATTTAAAGGGGAACTCCACTCAACTTTTTTCATTAGCCCAATGTTGTAAAATTAGCCCACTGTTGTAAAATATAAGGACAACAACCACCAAGCCACTGCCTGTTCACCCCGCTATCATCCAGGAGGCGAGGTCAGTACTGGTGCATCAAACCTGGGACCGAGAGACTGAAAAACAGCTTCTATCTCAAGGCCATCAGACTGTTAAATAGCCATCAGTGGCACCTTAGAGGCGGCTGCTCTATATACATAGACTTGAAATCACTGGCCACTTTAATAATGGAACTGGTCACTTAATAATGGAACAGTGGTCACTTTATAATGGAACACTGATCACTTTAATAATGGAACACTGGTCACTTTAATAATGGAACACTGATCACTTTAATAATGGAACACTGGTCACTTTAATAATGGAACACTGATCACTTTAATAATGGAACACTGGTCACTTTAATAATGGAACACTGGTCACTTTAATAATGGAACACTGGCCACTTTAATAATGTTTACGTATCTCATTTCATATACTGTATTCTATTCTTCTGTATCTTAGTCTATGCCGCTCTGACATTGCTATTTCTTAATTCCATTCCTTTACTTTGGATTTGTGTTGGATTGTTGTGAAATTGTTAGATATTACTTGTTAGATATTACTGCACTGTTGGAGCTAGAAAACACAAGCATTTCTCTACACCTGCAATAACATCTGTTAAACACTTGTATGTATGTGACCAAGAAAATGTTATTTGATCTATCAGCTCCATTTGCGTAGACTGTGTAGACCCCTGTATCTAACTCAAGAGCTTCCACAGTAAACACTGTAATGATAATCTCTCAGTGACAGCTCACCGGTCCCGTCCCCATCGAACAACAAATATTATTTTCTACAAAAATGATTTCCTACTTTACTTCTGGTCATTCATGTATTTTATAAATGTATTGTTTTGAGCTTACAGCACCTGGCATTCCAGGTGGTCTCCCATCCAAGTACTAACCAGGCCCGACCCTGCTCAGCCACCGAGATCAGACGAGATCAGACGAGGTCAGGGTGGTATGACCACAAGTGTATTTTCTACCCCATTTTCCTCCCTGAATTAGGACCTTGTCTCACCGCTGTGTGGGGAGGTGAGTGTGTGAGCATTTAATTAGTCATTCATGAATTTATTCACTCATTCATGTATTTAATCACTCATTCATGTATTGAATCATTCATTCACGTATTTAATCACTCAATCACTTGTTCATTAACCCTTCAGTATTCTGTAAGTGTATTTTTTTTTTGTGATATGGTGTGTCAGAGTGTGTGTATTTAGTATAAGGGCTTTCCAGAACCTATGTTTTCCCCTGAGATGCCGTTTGTCTGTCGACACACAACCATTGTTCGTGCGTGTAAATGTGCATGTAATTCTGTGTGTTTATATATACTGCGTGGGTATGTGGCCATTAGCCTGTGTGGGCATTGTGTGACCTGGAGTTTGTGTGTCCTTGTGGATTTCAACAGTCCCACTAAAGTTCATTGGCAAGAAAATCTTATCTCCCTACTCTTGGCAGAAGTCTAAAAAACAGACTTTCTGCTGGTCTTATAACTTCTCCACAGGATGTCTCCAGAATTACAGAATAACAATTATATTATTAGTATTATTACTTATTATTAAAATTACAGAATCTCATTATTATGAATTATCATTGGGATTACATAGTCTTCTCAACAACACACACACCTGTTGAACCAAAAGACAATGATTAGGTGAAATATTTAGCATTTTACCATTATCCTGACAACTGCCAAACCTTTGTTTGGTTAATAGGCTAGTGACATTTAAAAGTCACACCACTAATGATTTTGGATTGAATTGAAATGCACAACTGTATCTGACAAATCTGACAAAGATTCCTCTGAATCTAAACCTTGTCATTAAAGGCTTTAAATACACTCACCTGTTTGAATTTGTGTGAGTGGTTTTTCAGCCGAGTTTGTCCTCAGATCTGGAGTCAGTGATGAAGTCTGTCTCTCCCTCCTCTCTGTCTGTCTGTTTTTCTCTACTACCAGGGATGGACTTTAACACAGAACAGCTGACTTTCTGACTATGACAAACTTTCCCGGAAAACTTTCCTAAAGCTAGAGTCCTTAACCTTTACACTGTTGGAAATTGGCCTATAATAATAGAGCTAAATTTAAATGTTTTTTACAGAAAAATAATCAAAGTAAATGCATAACCAATCAAAATGGAACCGTTGGAGATTATGGGAAAATGATTAAACTAAAGGTGAGGAGAAAACATTTAAGACTGAATCCAAACATTATACTGTTGATTTTATGTGCATTTTACCTTTACATTTACTTTTCACCACATTTTTTTGATAACTAAATGTAAAAATATTCTTGATACATTCAGTAACATGATAAGAATATTAATGGAAAATGTCATCCATTATTTGAAAGCGTTTTCTATGACAACATGGCTGGCTAAGTTACAAAATACGACCCTAAAAAAGCTGATCGTAATTTCTGTGCACATACAGTCTTAGAAAAAAGGTGCTATCTAGAACCTAAAAGGGTTCTTTGGCTGTCCCCATTGGAGAAGCCTTTAAAACTTCTTGTCAATAGGGGGCGCTGTTTTCACTTTTGAAAAAATCGTGCCCAAATTAAACTGCTCGTACTCTATTCTAGATCGTACAATATGCATATTATTATTACTATTGGATAGAAACACTCTCAAGTTTCTAAAACTGTTTGAATTATATCTGTGAGTAAAACAGAACTCATTTTGCAGCAAACTTCCATACAGGAAGTGAAAAATCTGAAAACCATGCTCTGTTCCAGGCCTGCCTATTCAATTGCCTAAATTTATCGATATGCAAGCACTTCATACGCTTCCACTAGATGTCAACAGGCAGTGGAAGGTGGAATGGGGTGTCTAGCTTGATCTGAGGCGACAAGAGCTTTGGAGTGACAGTCTAGAAATGTCTTTGTCTTCTCTGGCGGCGCGAAGTACGTCGACATTGGCTTCTGAAAAGCGTTCGTATACACGGCGAGTATCTCCGGCTCTGATTTTATTTGATACATGTGATAATAACATCATAAAGTTTGTTTTTTCAACAGTTGTTCAGTTTATTCAGCGTTTATTGGGATTTTTGGTTTTCCGTTCTTCGCGTCGAGAGAAGATGGCATTTCGCGCCACATGGCTAGCTAAGTTGCTAATTCGACAGGAGAAAACGACATTCTAAAACCAAACAACGATTTATTCTGGACCTAGTACTCCTTGTACAAGATTCTGTGGAAGCTCGGCAAAAGTAAGAACATTTTATGATGTTATTTCGTATTCCTGTGGAAAATGTTGATTCCTATTCTCTGCCGTTTTGGCGGGCGCTGTCTCGCAAATAACGTAAGCTGTTTGTTATGGTAAGTAATTGTTTTTTTAATCTAACACGGCGGTTGCATTAAGAACCAGTGTATCTTTCATTTGCCATACAACAAGTATTTTTATGTAAAGTTTATGATGAGTTCTTTGGTCAGATTAGGTGAGTGTCCAAATAGCTCCGGACATTCTGGTGAATCGATGCTACATATTCAAAGTATAACCACGGTTTGCAGCTCTAAATATGCACATTTTCGAACAAAACATAAGTGTATTGTATAACCTGATGTTATAAGACTGTCATCTGATGAAGTTGGTCAAGGTTGTGATTCATTTTATATCTTTTGCTGGTTTTTTGCGAATGCTATCTATGCGGTGAATAAATGCGTTGTGTGTTTGGCTATTGTGGTAAGCTATATATATGCTATATTGTGTTTTCGCTGTAAAACACTTAAAAAATCTGAAATATTGGCTGGATTCCACAGATGTTTATCTTTCATTTGCTGTACACCATATTATTTCATAAATGTTTTATGATGAGTATTTAGGTATTTCACGTTGCTCTCTGTAATTATTCTGGCTGCTTTGGTGATATTTTTGATGGTAGCTGCATGTAAAAACTATGATTTATACTCAAATATGCACATTTTCGAACAAAACATAAATTTATTGTATAACATGTTATAAGACTGTCATTTGATGAAGTTGTTTCTTGGTTAGTGACTAATTATATCTCTATTTGGTCGGTTTTGTTGATAGCTACCTATGCGGTAGAAACATGGTGAAAATATGCGGTTGAGTCTTTKGCTATTGTGGTTAGCTAATAGAAATACATATTGTGTTTTCGMTGTAAAACATTTWAAAAATCGGAAATGATGGCTGGATTCACAAGATGTTTATCTTTCATTTGMTGTATTGGACTTGTGATTTCAKGATATTTATATGCTATTATTTACTTGTGGCGCTATGCTAGGCTATGCTAGTCAGCTTTTACTGATGAGGATGCTCCCGGATCCGGGATGGGTGTTAAGTAAAGGTTAAATAACGTTTTTTGGTTTCAGGTAGAACCCTATCAGGTTCCATGTAGAACTCTTTCCCCAGAGGGTTCTATGTAGAACCAAAGAGGGTTCTACCTGGAACCAAAAAGGGTTCTCCAATCGGGACAGCCAAAGAACTCTTTTGAAACCCTTTTTTCTAAGAGTGTAGAATAGAGTGTAGAATAGAGTGTGGAATAGAGTGTAGAATCGAGTGTGGAAGGCATATTTTCTTCTGTTGAAGMTTCTGTGTTTTGGGTCGTTCTTCTGTTGCATCACCCAACTTCTGTTGAGCTTCAATTGGTGGACAGATAGCCTTACATTCTCCTGCAAAATGTCTTAATAAACTTGGGAATTCATTTTTTCGTCGATGATAGCAAGCTGTCCAGGCCCTGAGGCAGCAAAGCAGCCCCAAACCATGATGCTCCCTCCACCATACTTTACAGTTGGGATGAGGTTTTGATGTTGGTGTACTGTGCCTTTTTTTCTCCACACATAGTGTTGTGTGTTCCTTCCAAACAACTCAACTGTAGTTTCATCTGTCCACAGAATATTTTGCCAGTAGTGCTGTGGAACATCCGAGTGCACTTTTGCAAACTTCAGAAGTGCAGCAATGTTTTTTTTGGACAACTTTCAGTTCACACAGCCACAATAGATTTATAAGAACCCTCTATTATGTTGCATAAAACAACCATTTGACGCAATGATAGCATTAGATCATAATCTTGCAATTTTGTTCTCACAGTTGCCACCCATTCCCCCGCTAACAAGTGAACCCTCACCCACGGAAGATTGATCTCTGACCTCAGCAGCGATGCAAATCCTTACTATGCCAAAGGGCTGAAAAAACTGCAGAAATTTGGTCTATGGAAGGCGTCAAAGCATAATTACATATTTGATCCAAACTTATCTTTTTCTCTTCAAAAGTAAAAAATAATACTTGACCTGGGTACAATCTAGTCCCCCAGAAACTTGACCTGGGTACAATCTAGTCCCCCAGAACTGACCTGTGTACAATCGGAGTCCCCCAGAACTTGACCTGGTACAATCTAGTCCCCCAGAACTTGACCTGGGTACATCTAGTCCCCAGAACTTGCCCTGGTTTACAAATCTAGTCCCCCAGAACTTGACCTGGTTACAATCTAGCCCCCAGAACTTGACCTGGTTACAATCAGTCCCCCAGAAACTTGACCTGGTTACAATCTAGTCCCCAGAACTTGCCCTGGTTTACAATCTTATCCCCCACAACTTGCCCTGAGAGAGCCTCTGCAAACAAAACAACAAGAACAACAACACAACATAGGAAAGGTGATGAAAGGGGATGGAGGGAAAAGGGAGATTTTGTAAAATCTCCCTGTCTGGAATAAACAACAAAAGCAACAGCAACACCTGGTAGACACTCCTTCAGCACACACTATTGACCTGAGTGGGAAGAGAAGGGAAAGGGGGAGAGATGGAGAGAAAGATAATGTTGAGAGATGTTGTAAAACTCCCTGCCGTTCTGGGTGACACATCACTCACGTTGTCTTGTGCTAACCCAAGAATCTACTGTTAATGTTTATGTGACTAGCCCAAGAATCTACTGTTAATGTTTAGGTGACTAGCCCAAGAATCTGCTGTTAATGTTAAGGTGACTAGCCCAAGAATCTACTGTTAATGTTTAGGTGACTAGCCCAAGAATCCTACTGTTAATGTTTAGGTGACTAGCCCAAGAATCTGCTGTTAATGTTTAGGTGTACTAGCCCAAGAATCTGCTGTAATGTTTAGTGACTAGCCCAAGAATCGCTGTTAATGTTTAGGTGACTAGCCCAAGAATCCGCTGTTAATGTTTAGGTGACTTAGCCCAAGAATCTGCTGTTAATGTTTAGGTGACTAGCCCAAGAATCCGCTGTTAATGTTTAGGTGACTAGCCCAAGAATATATTATTAAAGTTTCGGCCCAATAATATATTGTTAAAGTTTAGGCCAAATAATGTGTGACTGAAGATGTCGAGCCACTTTAAGCTACTTTAACGTCCAAGGACCTTGTATGTTATGTTCAGAGTTAAACTGGCTCTGGCAGTCAAAAACAGCCAGTCAAAACAGCCAGTCAGAACAGCCAGTCAAAACAGCCAGTCACAACAGCCAGTCAAAACAGCCAGTCACAACAGCCAATACTCCATCTAAATGTGAATTGATTCTCAAAAGCGATTTGGAGTGAAAAGATGTTTCCACAATAATTTCCTATGACCAAACATAGCGTTTTGATATCAGAAAGCTATCACTAACCTTAATTTGTCGGAGGTGTCACTACCCAGAGGTGGAAGGCTTGTAGGTTTCAACTGGTCCCCGTCAAGTGTGGGTCACAGGGTGAGACTGTAGGTGAATTGGATGCCTCCCCAGCTGGCCCCACACTCCTCTTGTGTCCCCTGCTGGAGGACGATGGTACAGCCACCCAGTAGGTCTCGCTGATCATGTCTTGATCCCAGGCCTCCACCTTTAGCGCCAGGTTTGTGTCCACGCGCCCCATGTTAAGGCAGTGTTCCACACAGGATTGTAAGATTTGATCACAGGGGTTGTTTC